>NC_140486.1:4616122-4741122 GCF_964271855.1 Acomys minous | reverse complement strand
ATTATGAGATACATAATATATGTGTATTATGAATGTTATAACAATGTTAACTCATGACGAAACATACAGTACAAGCTGACATAATACACACTAACTTTCAGGACATTTTCATGTACTATTTCCAAGTTAAAATTTAGACTAAGTGAAACTATATATTGAGAAAGAAAAAATGCCATTTCCCTTAAAACATACCGCCTAGTTCGGAGCCAATGTGCAAGAAAACAGCATAGAATGTACTCAGAGGCACATTAGCCTCCTAAGTAGTAAGAGGTAATTACACAGAAAGTAAACCCAGGAAATGCTTTGCAGGATGGGAGTTCTGAAAGTAATACCCACTGCACACCAATTCCAGCCTGAAGGCAGTGAAAGAAGGTTTTCAGTGTGACAGTGTGACAGTGATGGGACATGACCAGCTCAGACAGCTTTGCATCTTACTTTGACTTTCCTTCTATACAGAGCTCAGAACCTAATGCAGTATCTAACATGACACTGTTCATAAAACAAAGGTGTTAATATTATTTTTATAAAACTGTGTTTGTTTCTCTTTTAACCCGGCTATCACACAAATAACTTACTCTTTTATATTTGTTTAATAATAAGCTCCATAACACAGTAACTTAGCAGTTATTACTCTATTCTTAGCCCTCTAAGCGACTCTGGTCTTTGTAGCTTTCCTTGCTCCAGCTCCTCTCCTGATGCTCCTTGGACACCTCCCATGGATGAATCTACAACTTTCTCTTCTAATTCCTCTTCCCTGATTAGAAGGAAGTCCAGCCCTAGTTTTTCCCCTGCTCAGTGATTGGCTGTAAGCTGCTTTATTGGCACACCAGGGGACAATTGAGGAGCAGTGTTTTCACAACATTGAGACAGGAGATTCTCAGATATGGGGGAGGGGGTACAGAAATCAGCATTTGGATTATACAATAACGTTATGCCTACACAATTCAGCTAAAACCCATGGCAATAGATATGGAGAGGTCTCCCTGGAAACATGTTTTTATACCCTTTAGCCAGCTAGAAATACTTCTATGTAAACTTATGTTAATTCATATTAAATTAACAATATTTGATTTTTCACACTGTTAAATGCTGATTTTATATAATATAACCTGAGTAGGTTTTAATATCTAATAACTACCAGGCAACGCAATGACTCTTCTGGAGTGAAGTAAAGGTCGGCTGAAATAAAAGAGGTGATCTGCAGAACTTTGAGATAACCACATGATCAGAGCCTCATACAGAACGCGAATAGCAGATCTCTGTAAATTGGCCTCGCCTGCCTCTGCCTCCCGAGAGCTGGGACTAAAGGCATTAGTCACCACTGCCCGGCTAAGACAGGGGTCTTTATACATGATAAAAATGACAGCCAGCAGATGTGAAATGTAGATATCATAGAGAACATATAGAAAAAGACAAGAAGGTAGAAGACAGAACTTATGACCAATACCACTAATGGACGAAAAGGCTTATTTGCCATTGGAATTTGCAACATGTTAAAAGTGATATAACTGATGTACATGCAAGAGCCCAGGAAAGAGATAGACTTCAACAGAAGCACTCCCAAGGCAGTGCCAAGCCACGTGCCAAATATTTTCCCTTAATACCTGACTCTATACTGTTAGTCTCAGCTGGGATAGGACACAGCAGCATTCGAGTTCATCTTTGCCAAAATCCAACCCTGTATCCCACTCTTAGCCTCACACTCCAACCCTTCATCTACCCCACTGGATATCTTCCTTGCTGAGCATTTACTAAAACATTGTCTGTCGTCTTATGTACTTTCCTTTGCTATCCTCTCCAAGCCTTTCCCAAGGTCCCAGGGCTGCCCCAAGCTCCGAGAAAAAAAGAGAATAAACTGCCCTGTGCACACCTCAGAGAGCTCTCCACCGTGCGCCCTTGAGCCGCCATGAGCTGCGATTCATGTAAAGGCAGTCCTTCACAGGGGCCTTCTTCAAAGCCCAGCTGAAACGCACCACGGCAGCCTGGAATGGCATACTGTTTCATGCCAACAGAGCCTCCTCTTTCCTAGTATGTGCTGTCTCTCTATGCTTATACTCTGCCCATCAAGTCCAAAGCGAAGTTTATGGGCAGAGAGGAGAGGCTGCCATCTTCAAACACTGCACATTATTTGAGTGGTTTGGGAAAAGATCTTAAATGTGACAGAAGAGTAACAATTAAAATGTCATGACCATGACCACAAGAACCCTTGTAAAGCAGTGTGGTGGGCTGGACAGACCCTGTGTTTGAATGGTGTCCATAGGGAGTGCCGCTAATAGAGGGAAGTGTGTCACTGTGGAGGTGGGCTTTGAGGTCACATAGGCTCAAGCCATGAACAGTGTGGCACAAAGTCTCCTTCTGCTGCCTGCAAATCAAAATGACTAACTCAGCTCCTTCTCCAGCACCATGTCTGTCCGGACACCGCCATGCCTCCTGCCATGCCAGTAATGGACTAAACCTCTGAAGCTGTGAACCAGGCACAATTAGATGTTTCTCTTTATAAAAGATCAAGTGTGCCTTGGTTATGATGTCTCCTCATGGAAATAAAACCCAAACTAAGACAAGCAACAAGTATATTATATTGCCAATATTGGCTGGTGAGAAGAAGAGGAATAGGCAAGGAAAGCAAGAAGACAACCTTGGTTTCTATTTCTTTGTATTCTCCCTAAATAAGCACCAAGCCTGGAGGCTGCTCAAGAGAAAGGTAACTGAAACTGAGAGAAGCACCTGGACACCTGGTGGGAACAACAGGCCTGGCCAAGCCCACCCTCCTTCCCATAGCGCAGCCTCGCTTCTGCCATAAGGCCTTGAAAAGGCCCTCAGACTAGCAGCTGGACAAGCCTGCATCCTAAGCCCCTCCTGCTACACAGCCGCACTTCTCACTCCTGCCTCGCTTGATCTTCCACTTATAAACTAACTTCTTTCTAAAACTCCTCCTACTGTGACCACTGAATTTTTTTTTTTATTCTTAGAATAAGAACCCAAACACAACTTTGAGTTTCTAGAAACAAGAAATTCTCCATTATTCTCAGAGACATTATTCTCTTTGCATATCATAGCCAGGATATGATAAAGAAGCAGAACCTCTGAGAGCCAGTGAGCTGCTGTAAAGGAGAGTAAAGACCCTCCTTGCTGGGAAGCACACACACATCAACTGCACAGAGAGCTTAGGAGCAAGTCTTTGTTAAATTAAGAGAAAATTCTGCAAAATGAGTGAAGCAGGACCTTAAAGTGTGTAAAAAGTTTTCATCCGATATGGAAAGAACATTCAAAAAGTATACAGTAATAGGGCTGTATAGTGGTCAAGAGACATAAAATCAAGGGGCTACAGATGCATGAACTCGCAGGAAAGTAGTGACTTAACTTTAAAAGTTCCTATTGCACCACTGCCCCTGAATTATGAGCGGGTTGATTTATGTGAGCTTGTTAAAATATATCACTCACATAAAATGGGCTTCCTCATGAAGAGTGAAAAGAGTGAAAGTGGAAATAAGAGTAGTAAATAAACCGCGCTCCCTGCAGCCCTTCCCACTCACGCAGGAGGTCACAGTTTAGGCCCCACGCTTCCCAGCAGTGAACACAGAGAGGAAAACTCAATTACATACATGACTCGCTAGTACCCAAGTCTAAAACGACAAATCATTACAGGAAAGCACAACTCCTCCTGAAATAAACACCAAAGAGAAATCACTTTCCTGAGTCTTACAGGTACAACGTGACATTTTAAGGAACAGCCCAAACACTGAATTAACACGGAAGCTGAGTTTCATGTAATTTCTTGAAACTTCTTTAGAGATTAAATCATTAGCATAATAAATATAATATAAAATAGATCCAGAGGACAAAGGAAACAAAAACAGCACAGTGAAAGGAACGAGCTCTTAGTGACAATTTGAGTAATGATAACAGAGAGGGGACACAGAAAGCGACTTCTAAACAAGGAATGTGAGAAGCCTAGCATGGTTCAACACACGTGCTGTGCCAGCACACGCTGCTGAGGCAGGAGAACGCCAGGCTCAGAGCCAATCTTGAGCCACAGGATAGGGCCCTGGACCTCTGTGGAATCTGGACATAGCTACAGGCATTAGTGCTGGCATTCACTAGGAGTCTTAACAGCAGACATAAGCAGAACCCCTCCCTGCAGCAGTACGCCAGTGGCAAACAAGGGGTAACAAAGTGATCAGCACAGCAGAAAGATAGTACGCAAACGTTAGCAGGGTGACTTTTATGGAAATCATGTGTCTCCCTTAGACACAAACAAGCTACTGACTGACCAGACTAAAGCGCAGAATGCAGTCTTCCATCAGATGTAACACTGCCTGTGGATGAATAATGTGACTCTTACCGTTCTACTGAGAAGAGATTCGCTAGGCTTTCTTTCAATTAAAACCTCCTTTTTCATAAAAATATTGTTACACTATCACAGACTATTATTTAGAACTGTCCACAGATGAGAGTGTGAAAAAGACAGAAGAAAAGGAACCTGGAAACACTCAATATGTTAATTAACTTACTAAAATGAAACAGCTTCCTGACTTACTAGAGTAAGCAAGACTGAAGAGCCATCATGGCTGCCTTTCACTTGACTACACTGTAAGTATTTTTAATGCAGACAGAAGGCCATTATGTACTCTTTTTCCTACGTTGACTTGTGTGGGTAGTGTTAAGAAAGAAATGAAAAGCTCATTCAAAAACAAACAAACAAAAAAGCAAAAGCACAGGAAGACACGAGGGGAGACCACGGGGGTGATGGTGGGGGACATCCTGGGCCACAGGCGCCTTGTGAACTGACACGCCGGTGACAGCAGAAGGAGCATAGAGAATCAGAGCACACAAGTGAGACCCCTGCCCACTTCAAGCATGGGAAACAGTGTCTACCACAGTTACTACCAAGTAATTCAAGAGGCTATGTTCTAGTAAAGAAAGTGAGGGTACACAAGCCGAGTGGTAACCCTAACTTACACGGGGAAAGCCACGCAGTGTAGGTGAGGTCTGCTCTAGCAGGAAACACCCAGTGCCCTGCTCCGTGGGTCATTCATATTGAAAAGTGTATTATTTCATTCAAAGAATGAAACATTCCTAAACAACCCAAAGTACCACTACCATGGCTCAGTGATCACAATTTCAAAATCGAGTACGGTTTTGAATGGTATCTTGATGTTTCATGAAAAATACTGGCACAACAAAATTTTTAAACGAAACAAATAAAACAGGAAACGATGTCTTGATACTATTTTAGCACACAAACATTTTGAGGAAAAAAGAGAAAAGGAAGGACCCAAGAGAGATACCCTAAACCCTCCACAGTGCCATATGCCATACCCCAAATCCTCTGCAGTGCCATGGCCACACCCTAACTCCTCCACAGTGCCATGGCCACACCCAAACCATCCACAGTGCCATACCTCATACTGTTGCTTTTAAGCAAAGTGGCCAAACTGATAGGACTAAAGCTTCGTTCTTTCCAGCCATGAGGGGAAAGAATTTGCTTAGTAGTGACAAGGAAAACAGACTTCGGCAAGTCACAGTTTACTAAGCAAAGTCCTGTGGCCAGAGGTAGGAAACCTCCCTGTTGGCTACCCCCAAATAAAACAAGCTACTGTTATTTCTGACAGCTGCTCACCAGAGCTAGATGATGAGACCCTATTGCTGAAAATACCTTATATTATGGTTACAAGACATGATGAAACCTAGTTCAAATTAATGTGTAAATTTCCTTTCCAATATCAGCGTTCATGGTGCGGGCATACGCTATGCAGGCTGATAGGGAAAAAGTCATCAATGGCTGGCAGTGCTGGACATGTAGGCCACTGCCCCTGGTGCAACAGGGGCCCATCTGTGCCTGAGGCACTAAGGACAGCTAACAGCTGCTGGACAGGGGACTCAGTTGTCTCTAGAGGTATACCCACTATTGAGTCGCCCATTATCTACCCATGCACATGCAAGTGGCCTTAATTACACCCAGTGGGTTCTCAAATGCCCAATGAAAGAGAAGCCAACAGTACTACCCAGGTACATCTGCCTAGAGGGAATCTGCAGGAATGCCTTCCAGCCTGCACAGAAACGCACAGAAACGCACAGCTGTGCTGACATCTTCCACACATGGCTTCACTAAAACAGGCACAGACTGCGATCTAGATAGTCATTATTAACTCACAGGTGCATTTCTTCTGGATGTAAGATCATTGAGCCCTTATGGTTATTATATACTACCTAATTGTACATCTCTTATTATTAAAGTGGTGCCATAAGCATTCTGGAAGGGTTCTCCAGCAAAGATACTTCTGACGGTATGCAACATAGATACACACACTCGCTCACTCACTCCGTGGTGTAAAATAGTGAAACAAGCAGATGGAAATCCTACACAAAAGCATGCGCTTCTTATCTGCAATGTTGTAAGAGCTTCCTGATTCTGAGCACTACATTACACAGACATAACTCCCCATGTCACACAGACGTGGCCTCACAAGAAGCACATTCCTATGGCTGCACCCACAGTACCTGTAGAGATGCCTCGTTCCAGACTATTATGCTAAAAATCAAGGTGTTACACCGACGTTCCCTTTCACTTGTACAACAGAGATAATTACTCTCATTTAAAATAGGAATTACTTCAGAATGGACTTGCAAATTAATTGGGAGTTTATTATTTAAAAATATGAGCTAGACGTGGTAATATTCAATTCCTTTTAATTGAGTGAAAAATATTGCACAAACAGTATGTTATACTACCTTAAGGTGAACTGATGCAAATTTAGACACAAAAATTGGACTCTTGAAATACCTAGCTACCATCGTGTCAAGTATTCATAAAATCTGAAAAAATGTAAAAATTTAGGGTTTTGTCCAAATGCTAGTCATGCTGACAAAATGTATTGGTTCATCAACCTTTATAGTGTAAGTATGTGACTTTGTTTTTAATAAATCATTATTTTGCATATATCAGTCAAAGCACACAGCCTAAATACTTACAACAAAATGCATTATTAATTTAATTGTCAAAGCCTATTTAGCTAACTTCTTTTACATTTTTCTGTAATAGGCAATGCATTAGAGAGTAGAATCAAATTCCAAACATAAAAAATAAACTGATTATACTGTCCTGCAAAAAATTAAAAGATCGCAAGCTTGCAAAATTATAGTCAAAGCATCAATGTTTGAAAATAGGTGAGAAGTGGGATATTACTTTCTCACATACTCTGGTGCCTCACCTTTGACCATGTCCCCTGGAGGGGGAGACCTGGTAGCACTCAGAGGAAGGACAGCAGGTTACCAAGAAGAGACTTGATACCCTATGAACATATACAGGGGGAGGAAATCCTCCTCAGGAACAGTCATAGGGGAGGAGAATAAGGGGAAAATGGGAGGGAGGGAAGAATGGGAAGATACAAGGGATGGGATAACCATTGAGATGTAACAAGAATAAATTAATAAAGGAGAAAAAATGAAAAAAAAAAGAAAATAGGTGAGAAAAATCTTTCACTTAATGACAAACACTGTTCCCAAACTGTAAGTACAACAAAATACAGAATTGCCATGATGCTTAAAGAAAGCATACACACACACACACACACACACACACACACACACACACACACACGAGCGCACGCGCACACACACAGGAGAAGTCTTGTAGCGGATTGCATTAGTAAAGCATGGTCTTCCTCAACCACAGCTGGACAGTAACAAATGCACTCACACCTAACGCACAGGACTCTGATCCCCCACTCTACACAGTCATACCAGCAAGAAGGTGGCACCACAAACACCTGAACCAAAGAATGTTAAACTGGAAGAAAAACTCCACATAACCTAGTTTACATGGATGCTGTCACTTGAAATACTTAACAGTAGCCATCCAGATCATCTAACAGCATTTTTACACTACTTGGCAAGGCTAGTATAGTAAATGCAAAACCATATCAGTATCACACACACATACTAAGGTGATCTCTTTGTCACAGGATGATCTGGAATATTCTGCAGTGAGCAATTTGTTTAAATCTTGGTCACCAATCTATGATAACACTGTCATAGATTGTGGGAAGCTGTAAGAGGCAGGGTCTACTGGGAGGAAATCAGTATTTTAAATGTAAATTGATCCCTGGGCCCTTTCTGAATCTCTCTTTTATTCTATATTACCTTAGATAAAAGGGGGTCACATATATTATCAGTAAACAGAAGGCGGGGAGAGGAGGGGGAGAAGGGGGAAGAGGCTTGCTTCTGATGCCTAAAAGTGGCATCCACTCTCCAACGAGGCCACAACTCCTAACCCTTCCCAAACATTTCTGTCACCTGGGAACAACTACTCAAACATCTGAGCCTGAAAAGATCATTCTCACTCAAACCATCAATCTCTCTAACTTTATTTATACACTAGAGTTTTAAAAAAACAGAAAGTGCCCATAAAACACAAGAAAAGTAAATCTCAAAGCTAACCAGTAAATCTATGACTTTTACGGTCATGATATATTATATAAAAGGTATCTTCTCACTAAAAGAATTTGCATAAAAAATCTACATATGTATAAAAATTAATTATACATATGTGATTTTGATCTGAGTAAGAAAAAAATCATTTATACAGTTTATAGCTATAAAATTAGAACCATAATGTTTGAGATTACACAATTGAGATAACTCACATAAAAGCAAAATGAACATAGTAATAAAGATTGAGTTTTTAGAGTTTTAAAAAGTATAACGTGGACCTTTGCCACATCCCCAGATTAGTCTTTGACAGTTTACACTTCTCTACACTTCAAGAATAACGTTGTGTAGGAATCACTTGTTAATTGGGCATATTTTGGCCAGAAATAAGTTCAATACTTCAAAGAAAAGCATGAGAAAATGAGGTTTAGATGCAAAGGAATCAGATACAACACGCCAATATTTGAACACAGCAACAGCCTCTAAGCATACGCTAATGTGAAGAAAACTAATGCTTCAGAAAAAATACTCTAGTGATTCCTAATAGACAGGACAAGAGAGCATTTCTATTTTTGGAAGGGCCATTAGGTAATTTAGATATTGCTAAAATTGCTGTGGCCTTCTGATTCTCTGGGAGATGACTTCACAGTTGTCAAAATGTCATAACTCACACTCAGAGGAGTGTGGAAATCTAGAACATTTTCATAGGAGTTTCAAGGGAAGCTGAAAACCTCCCTTCAATTCTGAGAGAACTGAGTGAATATACTTCCAAAGTTTAAAATTTGTCAGGAGTAGCCATGCTCACCTGGTAGCTGACACTGCCAGATATCATTTCAGCTAAAATAATTAAGCCTACATGATAAAGCTAGTTATGATATACCACCAAGGAAAAGTAACCCAGGCAGTTGATGATACAATAACTGTAGTGTTATTTTTCATGACATGGTAACTGTAGTGTTATTTGGAGAATGACGCAAGATATTTCTATTTTAATATAAGCAATGCCTAAGTCTATAGTAAGAACTCAAACACATTATTTTTAAACTTCAAAATAAAACTACAATAAAGACAAAATTTAGTCATTTACCCCCAAAACACTTGTTTCAGCATACACTAAGGTCTTTATAGGATTCAATTCCCTCCAATTTAATTCTGTGTGTGTGTGTGTGTGTGTGTGTGTATGTATGTATGTATGTATGTGTGTGTGTGTGTGTGTGTGTATATATATATATATATATATATATATATATATATATATATATATATATATAATTTTCAGTGTTTCCAGACTTGACTTTTAAAATTACCTTATGCCATTTCAGTTTTTCTGAAAACTTGACATAATAAACAGGGTTCAAAAAGGAAGCTACAAATTCAAGATGAGCCATTGGCACAAATTTGAGAAGTTAGTTCATTAAACAAAAGCAAAAATGGATAAAGTAACTGTACTTATTTAATACAAAATACAGAAAAATGAAAATTACCTTTCTTTGGGAGTGCCAACTCCATGCTTGCCTAGTAGGTGAGTATTTAAATGCTTCTTCATCACAAAAGCAACCCTAAAATAAACGAAAATTAATTGTAAAATTATATCTTGACACTTGGCTAGAAATTTTTAAAGACATTTAATTGAGCATGTTTCTGATACAGGCATACACTATTACAACATAGACGTACTCATTAGGACAGTTGAAAGAACCATCCTCCTTGGTAGCAAAAGACATAAGCACCTCGAAATCAATGGGCTTCATCTCTGTTTCGTGAATACTGTACGTGTCCAGAAGATCAACATAGTGACTGTGGTTCTTTAGGCACTGTCTCGCATGTCAGTTGGTGAGAAAAAAAAAGTACCATGGTATAACGCACATTGCCCCATAGCTAATCTCACACTTCAAGCATAAAATGGGCTTGAGAAAATGTCATTCTATTATTTAAGGGATTGTAAAACACAAAATGGATACCTGTATGAAGCTTCTAGAGAAATATGGCAGTGATTGGAAGAAAGATTTATTTAATGCTGCAAGTGCCAACTGTATGTACATGATGCGCCCATATGCACAAATGTGCTTTTGTGCCAAGAAGATACCAATATAAGCAAAACAAATAGAGTACCACCCAGCCCACGATCTTACTTTACAAACAGAGCAGCTTATAAGCATATGTGTGGAATGGACAGAGCACACACCCAGCACAGGAACACTGTCCTTCCACATAGCACATCAATCACGTGACTTTCTAAGGCACCAGATTTCATTCTGAAGCATTAGACAAAATGGCTAATTTGAAAAGGGGGGAGGGGCAGGGGATTTACTGTTGTAACTTTGAGTGTAAAGGGCTTGCAAACATTTTTTGTTAATTATGTATTACAGCTGTCCTTCATAAAGTTAATTACTAATAGCTGAAAGGCAACAGAATCTATTTGCATATGTACATGAAAGGCATGACACATGCAAAAATATGATTTTAATTAGCATTCTATGATATGAAAGGCTACAAATCAAACTGGCATGTTATAAGACTGTTAACATTAAGCACTGAATTCATCTGGACATGTTTGCACACGGGCAGCAGGAAGAATGTGGACCGCTGCAGCCTCTCACAGGACATTTCCAACAAAAAGCAAAAGCAAACAAACCTCTAGAGTCACAAAGGCCTCCGTCTGAAAATAGCATCTACTTGGTTATTTTCATATAGTATTAGGAAAATGTTTGGGAGGAGATAATATGTTTGCACTTTAAAATAATTTTACTTCATTATTCAAATAACCTTGCATACACTGAACGCACCATTCATTCTGTTTTACATGGCAACAACAACTACTACAGTAGATGCTTTACAACCATGAGTAGCCAGTCACGTCATCAATCATCATAATGGAAAGATAATAATCACATTTAAAGAATCAAACTGTGATAATATTAAGTGAAGAGCCAAAAAACAACAACATAAGATGTTCTATATTTGTTTCTGCTTGATTTGTTAAGAATAAATAACATTTTTCATTTCCTGAAAAAAGAATACAGTAATAACAACAGTCTATTTAAGTCATAACTTTCCTACTGTCCTCCATTTTCCAATAATTAAAAATACATAAAGCTAATAGCAAAGAGCAAAGGTTAAAAACTCAAAGTTGCAAAGCACAGCTTATTTATATGACCAAGTACAATTTAAGAGATTTGAACTTAGAAACCAGAGTGCACTTTTTTAATAGAGAACCATTTATTAATTAGAACACTAAGGCTTAAAAACAACAACAACAACAACAAAACCTAAGTAAACATGTGGCAGTGCTAGGAGAACAAGAACAACAGGGAGAAAAGTCTTCCCCGAGAAGTCGGCTGAGCATCTCTATTGTTAGGCTCAAGAGGTGATTTGTCACTATTAGAGAATCTTGGGAAAAACTGAAAATGTGTTCAGACTAGAACATGAGCTTATGTTCAATTGAAAAATATTTACTCATCCAGTTTAACTTAAATGACAATTCTTTATAGTTTTCTCTTTAAAATATGAAAAATGGGGTACAGAACTAAACAGAGAATTCTCAACAGAGGAATATCATATAGCCAACACTTAAAGAAATGTTCAATGTCCCTAGTCATCCAGGAAACGCAAACAAAATGACTCTCTGAGATTCCATCTTACACCCATCAGAATGGCTAAGATCAAAAACTCAAGTGACAGCACACGCTGGCAACAATGTGGAGAAAGGGAAACACTCCTCCATTGCTAGTGGGAGTGCAAACTTATATACCCACTTTGAAAACCAATCTGGTGCTTTTTCAGAAAATTGGGACTAGTTCTACCTCAAGACCTGATTATGTACTCCTGGGCATATACCCAAAAGTTGCTCCACCACACAACACGGACATTTGCTCAACTAGGTTCACAGTATCTCTATTCATAATAGCCAGAATCTGGAAATAACCTAGATGTCTATCAAGTAAAAAATGAATAAAGAAACTGTGGTACATTTACACAATGGAAGACTACTCAGCTTTTAAAAACAAGGGAATTTTGAAATTTGCAGGCAAATGGATAGAACTAGAAAAGATCATCCATCCTGAGTGAGGTGACCCAGAAAGGCACACATGGTACACATGGTATATACTCACCTATATGTGGATATTAGCCACATAACACAGGATAACCACACTACAATACACAGACCTACAGAAACTAAGTAACAAGGAGGACCCTAGGGAAGATGCTTAATTCTCAGTCAGATGGACAGATAGAAGACACCAGAAGCAGCTGAAGAGAAGGAACAGGATGGAGCCTACCATGGAGGTGCTCTGAGAGACTCCACCCAGTGGGGGATGGAAGCTGATGCTGAGGCTCACTCCAAACTTCATGGTGGCGCACAGGGAGTCTTATGGAGAGTTGTGGAATAGAAGGACCTGGAGGGGTCAGGAGCTCCACAAGGAGACCAATGGAGCCAACAAATGCAAGCAGAGGCAGAGTGCTGCAGAGACTGATGCACAGACCAAGGACCATGCGTGGTGAGGACCTAGACCCTCAGATCAGATGTAGTAGATAGGCAACACAGTCTCCTTTTAGGTCTCATAATTTGGGGAGTAGAGGCTACCTCTGACATGGGCTGTGGTGACCCCAACACACTGATTGCTTCCCCCTGGCAAGGTGGCCTTGCCAGGACACAGAGGAAGAGGATCCAGGCAGTGCAGATGAGACTCCATAGGCTGAGGTCAGATGATAAAGGAAGAGGACTGGCCTTTCTGAGGACAAGGAGAAGGAGGAGGGGGAAAGGGGGAAACAGAGGGAGGGGGAACCAGGAGGCGACAAGAGAGGAAATTACAATCAGGATGTAAAGTTAAAAAATTAAAAGAAAGGAAAAAAACCTGAAGTTGGGTGGGTAGAAAGCTGAGGATGGAAATCTGGGGTGAGTTTGGGGATATGGTGAATATTATCAAAACAACTTGTTGAAATGCTCAAAGAATTAATAAAAAATATTATTTTAAATATAAATAAATAAATAAATAAATAAATAAATAAATAGAATATGAGCAGTATAATGGTTTCAACACAATCACTGAGTTTAAAAAAGGTGTAAGTGAGGCGTGCCTGGCTGACCAAAGAGAAGTCAACTGGAAGAGATACCTGAATGTAACCTATCTTTCCCCTACTGCATTAATACACCACTGACAGTACTTATAATTCATAGAAACAACCAGAAACAAAATGTCCCTACAAAGAAGCTCCAGATGAAATGCCTTGCTCCTATGAAACACCCATGCTCTTGGCCAGCATATTAATTATCACTTAATATGTGTCAGATTGAGCAAGTTCCGCACAAAACCAAAAAAGCCAAAGAAGTAGCATTAGGGCCTTCCTGGAGGTCGCACTTTATAGCCACAACACAAGAACAGGAAAAGTAGCACAAAGCCCGTGGCTCCTTCATGGAGACTGAATATCACGCATGTATCCTTTTAATTTATACATTCATCAAGGAGCCATTACTGGGCAAGGAATAGATCTAGACAGCTCTGTTGCACACAGGAACCAATAAAGTCCTAGCCTTTCGGAAATGCAATGTCTAGTGAGGAAGGCAATCCACGAGGAGAGGGGAAACAAAGTACTTTAAGTGATGCTAGTGGGAGAAGAAAAAGCACAGTAGGGGCATGAGCTAGAGGGTGAAGCATCCTAGACAGCTGGGTGAGCAGGGCTGATGGGCCAGGAAGTGGGCCCAGCACAGCCGTCTGCTCCTCTGGACTCACCTAACAGCCCTGAGGAGAAGGTACATAAACCGTAAAGCAGAATGGAGGCCAGGCTGGGGTGCACAAGCTGGAACAGGCCAGGCAGGCAAGAGCCACAGTGGGGTAGACCATAAAGGCCTTAGCTTTATTCTGTAGGTAAAGCCACTGTACACACAAAACAGGTGACTTAACCAGCTCACATTTTTAATATATTTTATTAATTTATTCAGATTACATCTCAATTGTTATCCCATCCCTTGTATCCTCCCATTCCTCCCTCCCTCCCGCTTTCCCCCTACTCCCCTCCCCTATGACTGTGCTGGGAGGGGCCTCCTCCCCCTGTATATGCTCATAGGGTATCAAGTCTCTTCTTGGTAGGCTGCTATCCTTCCTCTGAGTGCCACCAGGTCTCCCCATCCAGGGGACATGGTTAAATATGGGGCACCAGAAGAGAGTGGGGTCTGACTTTCACCAGCGCACATTTTAAGAGGAGTCAGCTCATTCTTTCTGTCTCTTATCTGTCTCTGCCCCACCCTCAGTTAACTGCTTTACACATAATAAACCATCCTGCCTCTACCTTGGGATTAAAAGTCATCTCACTGTAAAGACAAACTAGGCTCATTCCTGTTTATATTTAAATCTCTGTTTCTGAAGGGTTGAGCTATGCTCTACTTGTAACTTTAGCTCCAAATCACTCTGTTCCAGAAAACTGTAATCATGTCTCTGTGGCAAAACGTTGTAACAACCTATCTGCGAGCCTATCTTTGCTTCAAGAGGATGTTATGACTACCTGTTGTTATGACAACCTTATTATGAAGACCTTGTTGAATACCTCATGGTCATTTCTTTGACTCAGGAGGTTGGTTTGGCTAACTTACAATGTTATGTTCTGCTTCTATAATCCCACCTATTTTCCCCATCTAAATTCCCTTTTTGGAAACTCTATACCCCTAAGCTACAAAATCCTCTTCCTCACATCTAGTGCTGAGCTCTTCAACCCCACTTTAGAGGCTGGCAGCCGTGTACATAAATAAAAACGTTTGCTTTAATTAACTTGGACATGATTATTTGGATAGGTAGTCTTTCTCCTAGCACCTTTGGGATTAACACAAGTACCTGAAATTGTATCCCTTAAGTGAGTTTGAGTGTCAAAAGTACAAAACAGAGCTAACATTTACACTCTAGTTTTCCATAAGTGATTCTTCCTTTAAATTTCACTTCGAAATAGTTTCCCCACACTATAGGTTGTAAAAACATCTCTTTCATCAGTCCTTTACGTTCACTGTCGTTGATGGCAATATGCCTTATCAAAGTAAATGCAGCATCGTAAGCACAGAGAGATGTGAGAAGCCACAAAATTCAGCTGTACCTTGCTTGCCACCATAAGCCACACCATGAAAAAGGTAGAGTGCTGAAATGCAGGTAGTAGAAGGCAGCTCTGAGCCGGGGCCCTACTCTGTGGCAGACACTGCACTGCCCCTTTGGGCTACCTGCCTCATGTCTAGTCTTCTACTCTCCTAGGTTAGTACCTCATTGGGCTCAGTTTTGCATAGATCCCGGGTTGAAATGAAAGCAAGGTCGTTGGAAGGAAAAGGACAATCCTGGAGGGAAGTTACTTCAAGCCACATTGGCAAAAGGGCAGGTTATGAAGAATGTGATCTTGTAAATTCAAAGACACCATCTGATATACACAAAACACAGCGCCATGACACCCATCCCTGTGAACACCGCACTGAGACATCAGCACACAGTTGGCTCACTGCAAACCAGGTTGAGCCAACAACCAAATTATTGACATTTTTAATCTCTACTAAAGAAAGGGGTCACCAAACAGACAACACGCTATGAAACTAGCTGGCAAGGCTGATGACTCAGTACAAGAAAGTGCCTGATGTGGACCTACATCTGGATAACGTGCCTGATGTGTGCCTACATCTGGATAACGTGCCTGATGTGTGCCTACATCTAGATAACGTGCCTGATGTGTGCCTACATCTAGATAACGTGCCTGATGTGGACCTACATCTGGATAACGTGCCTGATGTGTGCCTACATCTGGATAACGTGCCTGATGTGTGCCTACATCTGGATAACGTGCCTGATGTGTGCCTACATCTGGATAACATGCCTGATGTGGACCTACATCTGGATAACGTGCCTGATGTGTGCCTACATCTGGATAACGTGCCTGATGTGTGCCTACATCTGGATAACATGCCTGATGTGTGCCTACATCTGGATAATGTGCCTGATGTGTGCATACATCTGGATAACGTGCCTGATGTGGACCTACATCTGGATAACGTGATCTCGTTCTACTTTACTGGAAACAATACAAGTCTAAGGGCCACACGGCAGCCTGAGGACGGCAGCAGAACAACAGGTCAGTCCTGCCTCTGCCACTTAGGACAGGGTGAAGTTGAGGAGATTACGTGCACTCTCCAAGTCCTAGTGACATGAGGCAGGCGAAGCACTTTATGGGAGGGCTATGATAAAGGAAGAAACCCTGACATACTGGCATCATGAGAGGCAGGGTACAAGTGCTGGACCTAAGCCCTGATGCTGGCATGGTCCTCAACAAATTCTAGCAGATGATTTGGTTTCAATTACGAAGACAAGTGGTCAGGTAAAGAATTCTAACACCAAGATGCCTACATTTATTTGCCCATAAGTGGTGTCACCAGAAGTTGATATAAAATAAAATGCACCTCACACATGACGGCACCCAGGAGTTTCACCAACAGCCACATCAGGCAACACTCCTGTGTGAAAATCACTTACCTAAAGAACTATCCATACACCCATTTCTGGTCATACTGTGGGCTCTGTGGTGGTGTGAATGACAACGGATCCCGTAGATTCATGTGTTTGACACAGAGGGGGTGACGGCATGCGTGGCCTTGCTGGGGAGGGGGTGACGGCATGCGTGGCCTTGCTGGGGGTGGGGGTGACAGCATGTTGGCCTTGCTGGGGGAGGGGGGGTGACAGCATGCGTGGCCTTGCTGGGAGGGGGGGTGACAGCATGCGTGGCCTTGCTGGGGGTGGGGGTGACAGCATGTTGGCCTTGCTGGGGGGGGCGGCATGCGTGGCCTTGCTGGGGGTGGGGGTGACAGCATGTTGGCCTTGCTGGGGGGGGCGGCATGCGTGGCCTTGCTGGGGGTGGGGGTGACAGCATGTTGGCCTTGCTGGGGGGGGGGCGGCATGCGTGGCCTTGCTGCGGGGGGTGACAGCAAGTGTGGCCTTGCTGGGGGGGGGGGGGTGACGGCATATGTGGCCTTGCTGCGGGGGGTGACAGCAAGTGTGGCCTTGCTGGGGAGTCTGGCATTGTTGAAGAAGGGGTGTCAGTGTGAGGCAGGCTTTGAGGTCTCATAGGCTCCAGCCAGTTCACCTGCTGCTGCCTATGGATCAAGAGGTAGAACTCTCGTCTCCTACAAAACCATGTCTGCCTGTGCACCGCCATGCTTCTCGCCATGATAGTAATGGACTGAACCTCTGAAACTGTGAGCCGGCTGCAACTGATTGCTTCCCTTTGTACGAGTTGTTGTGGTCATGGTGTCTCTTCACAGCAATACAAACCCTAACGAAGACAGACCACTAAAGGTGCATCCTAAAACTATGAAACTGCAAGGAGGAAAGAAAGCTGCCACATAACACATGTACCTCACTGTTAGGTCTGTGCTGGTAAACAATGAAAGTCCAGGCAGAAAACAAACGTATTCTGTAAGCTTACTGCACCACCCAGTATTGTAGCTATAGCAAGTGTGCATCTAACAGACTTACAGAGGATTATTTAGAAAATGTGTATCCTAGAGTATGATCTATTTAACTAAATTGCTTGTAGTGTGTGAAGCTGGGAAGAACAAAACCAAAGACCTAGGAGGCTAGCGATCCGGCCAGAAGTCCCTGACAGGCAGGCCCTTCCTTGTGTCTTCCTGTAGGTGGTCGTAACTGACACTGTTCCTGGATTACAGTGAGCTGCACACACTCAGGCTCTGACACTACTGAATCAGAGATTAAACATTACCCAAATGAGAATTTTGGGGATCACAAACTTTTCATGCCTCAACAAAGTTGCATGTGAAATCAGGAAATGTAGCAACAGGACTTGACTCACGCATTTAAGGGTGCCAGAGAATAACAAGCTCTGTGGTAGAGCCAGGACTGCAGCTCTGCTCACCACACAGCAGGGGCGAGCAGGTTCATAGGGTGATACTAAGTCTCCCTCCTAATGCACTGTGCGGATAATTATACCTATTTTATATAAACATTGTTTATATTTAAGTAAATGGTATCTATCACAATACCTACTATATAGTGACTACTGAACAACTATTATAAGAGAACCTGCGTTAGGAAAAACAAGGAACAAATTAACGCATCATAATTCTAGGTTCAGAGAGAAGAAAGTACACGAATACACATTCTGGTCTGAATGGGACGGAAGACAAGGAAACAAAAAGCACATCTGTAAAAATGCATTTACAGAGAAAATGTGAATAGAACCTGCAGCTAGCAATAACAACATGTAGGAACAAACAGGGCTTAGGATACACTAAGAATTCTCATGGCAACTTAGAATTTTGAGAGATTTTCTTGACCAATAGCAATTCTCAATAAAAATAAAAAAAATTGTGTGTACAAAATTACTGCAAACTCAGCAACTTATTTTTCATCATTAAATATATTTACACTATATAACATGAAGCAGATCAATATACTCTCCCATAATAAAACCTATATCCCTAAAGAATAAATATATAAATATCAAATAATGGTTCTTAAAAATATTGCTCACAATCCATTTTCCTATGATAATTCAAAATATTCATAAATATATTTAACATGATATTATTTGACTTTGGATGGAAATATTATTTGTAAATACAGGAATTTTTTTCCATTTTGCTGAATATGTCTTTTTTATTAAATAAATATGAACATCCTTAAAATGACGTTAAGTAAATAGTATTTTCTACTAATTTTATATAGTAACTTCCATTTCTAACAGTGTACTTGCTCAAGAGAAACAAATTACAGATTTTTTTTGTGATCATTGCTCGCTTCTACTGAAGACCACACATTACCAGAACCACGGCTCCTGGTAGTGCACGCCCTATATTAGACTCCAGTGGCCATGTCTGAGTGCAAGGCACAGAGAAGTCACCACAGATCCAATTAGCAAATGTAGATGTGTACTGTGATCAGGAGAACACTTATGCAAGTGGAGAGGGCGAAGGAAGGAAGGAAGATGGCCAAAACCACAAGACACCAAAAAAAGATCAGAAGAAAGCCGGAAGGATGGAGACGAAGCCTGGGCGCAGAGAGAAGGACACAGTGGCCCGTGGGAAGCTGAGGCCATAACGAGAGAGATGTGTACCCACGGCCTAAAAGAAGGTGTGCAATTGCAAAAAACATTATGCACACATCCCTGTTTCACCTACAGGACAAAATGGGGTGGCTGAATGGAAATGCACTATTCACTGCTGCTTCTGTGCAAAAAGACGTTTTGCTTTGTGCATATGGCTGCTTTGCCTCCAACTATGTAAGCACAGCACTTGCATTCAGTGCCACAGAAGTCCAGATAGTGGAAGAGGGTGTGCGCCCTGCGCCTGGAGTTAAGAGACAGTTGTTAGCCACCACGTGGGCTGAGACCCAAACTCAGGTCTTCTATAAATGGAAACAAATGTAAATGAAATTCACTCTGGCAGATTTTATCTTTATCTCTATTTTTTCTAAAATAAGTAAAAGAGTTGTTTAATAAAAACAAAGATAATACATTATGCTTACAGCTTACAGTTCATTTTGTTTCCTCAACGACTTCTTAAAACTCTATCACAATGCAATGCAGACATCACCAGCTCATCCTGACTTAGAGCTGAGGCAGAAGATTGGTCACTCTAAATTCTTAGAGGAAATGTAGGCAAGAAGTTGAAATTGCAACAGTAAAATTCATGCCTCATGACTTTTCTACAGAGCTCTCATTACAACTGCAAGCTGATGAACGAAAAGTACAGTCTACTGAAAAATAGCAAAAGGAGTACTAATGACATCTTCACAAATAAGGTCAGTGAAATTCATTAACTCCTTTTCAAAATGAACAAAAAAGAAATGAAAGATCGAGCAACTAATACAAAGAACAAAGGATTTTATTTTAGTTGTAGGGTTAAGAAAGTGTGCAATGATTTAAAAAGAAAAATATATAAACAGAAATATACTTTCTGCACTAGTTATCTCTCTTGTCAACTTGACGTGATAGTGGCTAGAGCCATGTGGGCAGAGGGCACCTTGACTGAGAAAGCTTCTCCACCACACTGGCCAGTAGGCAAGTCTGTGGGGACACTTCCTTGATTTACAAATGATGTGAAGGGGCCCACACCCCACGGTAAGTGACACCACCTCACGTAGGTGGTCCTAGCATCTACAAAAAGGAAGCTGAGCAAGTTATGGAAAGTAAGCCAGTAAACAGCAGTTCTCTGCAACCTCTGCGTCAGTTCCTGTGCTGGTTTCTATTTCTGATTAACAGAAAGCACTAAGAAGAAATAAGCATTCCAAAGTTGATTTTGGTCATGGTGCTCAGCACAGCAGGAAAAAACAGAATATGACAACCACTGTCACCTGCACTATATGTGTAAGCACACTCCCTCTTAGGGTTTTAAGCTTAGCTTTATGAAAGAATACACCCATCATACTTTGGCACTAGTTTAGCCTCATGGATTTATGAAAAAGGTTAAATATAAAGTATTGGCAAGACAGCAGAATACCAAGATAATTTGGATCATGAGGTATCTGCGCACACGCGCGCGCACACACACTTTTTTCCTCCCAGCCCTAAGCTCCCAGAGACAAATACCTAGGCCATATAGATAGGCTCTTCTCTAAAATACCCCATTACACTAATCTAAATTATGCCACATGGCTGGTTACCTAAGCTTAGGTACCATGTGTCTGTTCGCCTCACATGATGCCAGCTGAATCTCATGTGCTGGGAAGAGATGTTAGAAAAAGGATGTGATTAAAGGCCTGGGAGCTACAGCTAGCCACATGGCTGGGTGGGGCTAGGCAGTCAGTTAGCAGAGAGCTCCTTGAGAATCTGCCCAGCTAATGCCTAAGATTTGAAATATTAAAATGTCCTGGTGTCTTTACTTGTACATGAAAGGCCACCATAGTTCTTACAATAGCAAACTTTATGGAAAGACCCATGCAATGATATGAAAATAAATACAATGAAAACTGTAATTTTACTAGGAAAAGAATATATCTCCAGAATAGAACAATAAATATTTTACAAGGATTATTAGATATAAAACCACAATAGTGACAGATACACACGTCTGTAAACCTGAACCCTCACGTGCTAAGCTGGGCCGTCTGGCTGATGTCTGCAAAATGGTCTCTGAGGGAGGCTAAGGCTGACGGACTGGGAGATGGAAAGCAGCACAGCCTACATGAGAGATCTAATCACAAAATAATAAAGAAATGATAGGGATAAATACCTATAAACAGTTAGCAACCTAAAAAATGCTAAGTGTGAAGTATTTCAAGAAATGAAGTAACTCTCAATAAATGATTGCTATTAATAAATTAAGGCTCTCTTCCCACTGAAGCATGTAATTCTGATATTGTCCTTATTGATTGAATCTGCAGGTGCTAAAACATACAAGAGTATTTATGTCAGGGAATAAAACACTAATCAATAAATCAAACAAAAATAGGTTTCTACTTTTATATATAATTTGTTTTCAAATTTCTTCCCTAATATCTTGTGCAAATTGAGGATAAAATGGGAGGCAGCGAGAAGTGGTGAACACCCCCCACCTCCGTTGTACTCTCCCTAGGGATCAGGGACACACTGAGCCCCATGGGAGGGAAAAGCACAAAGCGCCACTCAAGAACTGCATCCACCAAACAAAAAGTTACTGAAGAATTTCTTCTAAGAAGTTTGCTCAGTGCATTGGTGAGCTGTCTCATTTCCAAGAGGTGTAAATTAGAAGGTCCAGAGATGCACGGTGAAATGGGAACATTTTAGAAAAACAATAAGAAAAAAAAATCTTCCAAATGTTTACAATAAATTGTAAGAGGTAAAAAACTTAACAAATTGCAAAGAGTGTAAGTGCAAATATAATAAATGAAAAAGAAAAAGTCCAAAAATAGAGGAAAAACAGTGAGTCACAGAAAGCCTAAAGTAAGAATGGCATTAGATTTATAGACACAGAGGAAGGACAAGGAACAGCAGCTTCCAACTTCCACCTGACAACTATAGGCATTAGCCACAAATGAGCTAAATTATACCAAAATTCAAAACTCTCCTCTTCTGAAGATATAACCACAAACTGGAAGAAAATCTTGGAAATCACATATATGATAAGATACATCTAAAATAGATACAAAACTTCAGGTTCAGTAAGAAGCAGGAAGCTGTATGCTCTGAGATGAAGGAAAGACTCCCAGAAGCCTTCACGACTGAGGAAAACAAGACCTGTAAGCTCACAAGAATATGGTGAGCAACACTCAAAAAATTCTAATGAGATCCAGAGTGGGATTCTTTGGAACACTGAAGAAAAATAGGAGAAAAGCAGAAAGAAACGACTGATGGTTCCATCACCACATGAAAACAGGAACTATCAAACATTTCTGCTTAGAATATAACGTGGATCATTAGAGAAAACCAAAAACTGTTCAAATATTCATATACAAGCTAACCCTGTTGAAAACTACACAAGGAACTGCTACAAAAAAAATCACCAACTTAACTAGTGCAAACACATATGTGCAAAGCAAAGAAAAACATGGGAAACTATTTCAACTATAGGCTGACAAATGGAGACTATCAGCAAAGGGATTTCGAATATGCCAAAGAACCGAACACAAGGTCACTGTAACTGAAAAGCACAATAACCAAATGAGAAACTTGCTGAGATCATGAGAAGAAATGAACCACCACATCAAAACACAAAAATTAAATAAAAAAACCAACAAGAACAAAGGAAAAACCAACAAACGAACAAAAAGCAAAAAGGAAAGAAAAAGAAAGAAAAGAAAATTGGTGTGCATAAAGATGTTCACTCTAGACTACAAAAAAGGGACCAAAAGACATAGAAGATGGACAGAGTATCAACAGCAGAAAAGCAAGCATCAAATGATAGTTCTCATGGGTGGGATGAGAAAACATACAGGAGGCTAGTGGGAAAAATACAACATTCATGTAAAACATTATTTGCAACATCCATGAAACCTAACAAACATGAAAAAGATCCACAAAGACAGACAGCATAATCTAATAACCAGCGCCAAACACAGGGAAAAGCCGCAGACAACAACAGAACTAACTACCCTTGGGTTAGGTTAGTAGGCCTGCTACTAACCACCAAGATTAGGAGGTGAGTCAGCCTCCAGGCTACTCAAGACAGAAGAACATGCTGTTCAAACCCCCCCCCCCACACACACACGCACACACACACACACCAGTAAATAAAGATTTCTGTATAAACAAAAAAGTATAAATGCAAGCACAGAGAAAGAGGAAGAAAGCTAGGTGAATAAAAACTCAACGAATTAATAGTTGGCAAATCAGCTCTACAAGAAATAGTAAAGATAATCCTTCAGGCTGAAACTGAGAGGAAAAGGCAGAAATTTACCTCCATGTGAAGAAATAAAAGACACTTAATGGTGATTATCTGGATAAATGATGAAAAGATACAAAATTATCTTTTATTTCTACCTCTTTTTTGTTTCTTGCTTGGTTGAAAGATACCAACTTAGAGCAACAATTACAACAGGACATAAAATGTATTAAAAAAAAATCTGAACCACAGTAATAAAATAGAGGAAGAGAGAATGAAGCTACACAGGAGCAAAGCTTTGCATGGTTGAAATTAATTTGGTATTCAGCAAACAGTAATAATGTAAGTTACAATGTTTACTGTCATCCCCAGGGTAAAAATTAAGAAAATTTAAATACATAAAATTTACATGCATATATAAATTATATATAAATATATATTACATACTCATACATTTATATATATATACATATATATGGAACTACAAATCGAATTAAAAAGATAAATAAGAAAATGCCAGCATAACCTACAAAATAAAATATATGTGGTGAAACAGAGAAACAAAGAGGCATATGGACACACAGACAAACAGCCAACAAAAGGCAACTATAAACAGCATGGCTCCAACATGTCAACAGCCAAGGCTAAGGAAACGGGCTCATACACTGCAATCCAAGGGCAGAGGCCTGAAAATGGACTTTAAAACAAAGACATCCAGAGGGTGGGAAAATGACTCTCTCAGTACAAAAGTGTCTGCTTGTTAACCATGACGACCTGAGCTCTCCACTGAGGAAATGCCCTCACCACACATTTCCTGTGGGCAAGCCTAGGGCACAGTGCTCTAAGTGATCATTAACTTGGGCGGGCCCAGCTCGCCATGAGCAGTGCTACCTCTAGGCTGGTGGCCCTGGCTGCAGCCTGAGGTATTTGATCACAGCAATGGAACCCTAAGATGCAAACACCTTTGCATCCAGAAGGTAGTAAAAGATATCAAACATCACATTCCAACGACTCGAATAATGGAGGAAAGCATCACACACTCAGTACCCAGAGGAAAGATGATGTAGACAGACAAGTACTGTGCAAAACAGGCTACCTAGACAAGGACCGATCCTGAAAAGGGTAAGAGGGAATTTTCATGATGATGAGTAGGTACAGATAGAATGAAAAAACAATAAAAAGTATCGGTACACCTAAAAAGAAAAGCAAATACTGACAGAATTGAATGAAGAAGCAGAAATTCAAACAATGAACTCTAAGACGCTTAAAAACTTCTACTTCAAACACACTGCCCTGCACAATCAAAACAGTGTCCAGTGCACCGCACAGACTCCAAAGCTGTCCCCTGGTCAAGGATGGCAGTGATCCACACAGGGCATAAGACTCCCATCACAGAACCTATGTGGGAAGCTCATTAACTTGTGAAATTAGGATTTGGAGAGATGGCTGAGGAGCTGACAATGCTTGATAGAATGGAGCTTGGTTTCCAGCAACCAGGGCAGGAGGCTTAAAACAACTGCTTGTATTTCCTTTTCCAAGAGATCTCAGCTCTAACACACACACACACACACACACACACACACACACAATCTTAAAAAGGAATTAGCTAGTATACATTAATTAAAGAATATTCTCACAGCCAGATGTGCAGTGGCAAATGCCTGCAATCCCAGCACTTGGGGAAGTAGAAGCAGGAGGATCTCTGAGTTCAATTCGATGACAGCCTGGTCTACAAAGCAAGTCTATGACAAACAAGGTTACACAGAGAAACCTGTCTCAAAACAAACAAACAAACAAACAAACAAAAACAGCAACAACAATAACAACAACCAAAACTAAAACAAAACAAAACAAAAAACAAACCAAACAAACAAAAACCCAAAAATATTCTCATAAATAAGCAATGGATCAAAGAAAAAATAAAAGCAAGGTCCGGGTTAAGAAGAGGATAGAGGACTTGCACAGACGTGCATGCCCTGGCTAAGAACACCACCACAAAAGGGATCAGGAGTTGGATAGAAATTCTTATTTGTAAGCATCTATACTTAAATGAAAAACCTAACATTACCATCTTAAATAACTAGAAAAAGAAACAAAACACAAAAGACCAGAAAGGAAGAAAATAAACCCCAGAACACTGAAATGACATGTTATAGAAATAGGGGACAACACACTCTAAGTTACTTACAAGAAAAGATCAAGACAGCACAAATTAAAGATTATTATTATGACTGGTGGAGGACAGAGGAAGAGCAAGGGGACTAACCCTGTGCATGAACAAGGAGCACTAATAACACTAAATTTACAAATAAGAACTTTGAAACATTCTATGAATACTGGCATTCTACAAATTAGACCAAAATGGTCAACTGAAGTGGGAAAAATCTTAAAAATGAATATATAATAAATATATTATAAATAAATACCTACCACATATAAGAGTTTATATAGAAACTCAAGAACTAAACAATGAAAATACAACCCAAATTAAAATTTGGTGAAGTGCCTGAATAATAATTTTCTATAAAGAAATATAAAAACAGACAATGATCAAATTAAACCCATTTAGTCATCAGGGGAAACTTCTAAAAACCGCAGCAAGGGACACCCTGTTCAAACCCTCCAGATTGGCTATAGCTTTTAAAAGATCATGTCAAGTGCGGTTACTACTACAGAGGACAAAAATTGGTACAGCTCTTGTGGAAAGCTATAGTAGCTACTGCACACTCTGTTACTGCATGAAACAGCCATCTCCTTTTCAGACATAGAGCCACGGGCTGTGAAAACACACCTTGCACCCACACAGCATTACCTGCTTTACATGAACACACTCCAGGGCGCCTGAAAAGCATTAAGAATGCAGGGGTCCACAAAATGCTGAGTGGGTAAACCGCTACATCCTTACAGTATAGCATTAGCCAGGCAAAAGTAACATACAGGGCACATATAATATATATGAGCTGTGAAAGATCATGCCAAATAAATGAAGTCATATATGGAACAGCACATGCTGAATTACCTTACTAGTATTAAATATCTGGAAGAAACAAATCTATAGAAAAGGAAAGCAGATTATTTTCAAATGGGTCACACTGCAGAGCCCACCACCCTGCTCAACTGAGGAAGATCCCACTTTATCATTCACTTAGGTTTTCTTTTCAGATTTTGTATACTATGTATCACAAAGAAATTTTTTAAAAAAATGATAATTATAAAGTAGGTAAGAAAATAATTTAGGCTACTTTTGAAGAACAGGTGAAATTCAATGCTAGCTAGGATTTCCGGAGAGAAGGTGCACAGTGGAAGGTCCCTGTGGACTGCATGCGTACCAAGGTTAGCCACTGATGGGCCAAGGAATAAAGCTTGAAGGCTGGCAACGTTCGTGAGGGACACAGAAAACGGTGATAAGACTGGAAGTAAGATCTCAATTTTCCTGTTAAGGAAATGGAATGGAAAATGTGTTGGTAAACAGTTCTTTAAGAACTAAAGTTCACAGAAAGGAAACTCTAAGATAGTGAATTCACCCACAGGAAGAGAAAGATTTACACACAGAGTGCTCCATTAGAAGGATCAGCACTCCTGGACTAGAACAGCTTCTAACGCAGAAATAAGAGAACACTCAACAGCAACGATAAGGACATATCAAAGACAACAATATTCCAGAAACCAGATCCAATTAACAAATCTGGGGACACCAAAGAAACAAAAGGACTCATTGTTTAAATAAATCACACAGAGAAAAAGAATTAATGTGTGAAAACAACAGTCTAAGCCTATATATACATATATATAATTTAAATAATTAATTAGTGATAGTTAATGTATTCTAGATATACTACCTACAGACACAGTGAAGGACATTTTGCAAAATAATTGACCTATGTTATTGCAGGTTGAATTCTCTGCAGCGTTTTCTGTCCGTGAGCAAACAGAACATAACAGAAGAGGTTGTTTTAGCAGTACTGTGTTCAACTAACTCAGCTCTCAGTGTCCCTATCCGACGTCCTTCCTACAGTAGACGTAACACTGTCTAGTGCTCTAAGCTGCCCTTCCCAAGTGAGATGTTCCACTGCGGCCTACAGTTCTGCTTCCAATCATGAGGTATACTAAAATCATAAAACCATACATTGTTACCACAATGGCATACTACGTCTAAACTGGAACTCAGAAAGCACTAAGTTCTGGAATCTATAAGCTCGTCAACTAATCATTGGTAAAAGCCATCTGACAACTCCACTGTGTTTCCTCTCTTTCTGCCGCTATAGTTGTAAACTCTTCCCAGTGAAGCATAAGCTTAAATGGATCAATAAATGGGGGTATCAATTAAGTATTCAGCCTGAAATAACAATTACTGCCAGTTGACAAAAATGGCACCAACTTCTTTAATTGACAGACCTTTCCTGAGTTAATACTGAGAGCCTCACATGAGCTGACAAACAGGGCTTGTAGGCAAAAATGGTGAAGGAAAGAATGTAGAGTGAGGGGAACACACAGACAAAAGAGAAGAAACACAGAGAGGAAAGAAGAGGGAGGCGGAGAGGAGCAAAGCAGACCTGTGTGCTCAGAGCTCTAATATTCTATGGCTATGTATAATATTTTGCAAAGTAAAATTGACTGAGATGGAAGCTATTTTGCATGGTACAGTGGCGATGGCTAACAAATGAGAGTTTTGTGGGCTGCATGTGAGTCCCCTGCCTCATCTGCCACCCCTAATGACAGCAGCCACCTGCTGTTTTATTGTCACAGCTGGAGCCAGTTCACACTCCTTGGTGCTGAGCTCTGCCCATGAGCACCAAGCTCTCTCCTCGCCTCATTACTTTGATGAACTTTTTATGGTCAGCACCCATGAAGACCTCATCTAGGACTCTGCCACACAGACTGGCTTCAGGGAGTGCTTTCAGTTACAGGAGCTGGTGGCACACTGGCACTGGCTGCTCTTGTCTGGCAGCTAGTCCAGAAGTCAATGCCCTGTACATTTGACACAACAGAGCCTGTCACAGGTAAGATGCCATGACACCGCATACTTCCTTCTCGGTGTAATATGAAGATCATAGAGTGCACCATAATGAAGATTTTAATGGACATGTTATTAGCGAAAGCCTAATGTACTGTTTAAGATTGCTTCCATAAAATTACATTCTTTTCATTTTCTACAGACTAAAATTCATAGAATTTTTTCCTTTAGCTTTTGAAATCAAAACAAATAAAATACTATCAAAGATGCATTTACATTAATACATTAGTTTCAGTTAAAATTTTTCTAATTTGCTTTTAATAAAAACATGCAGCAATGTCACGTGACTACAAATTAGGCCTCTATTATATAATGTTGATGGTATAAATCTTGTTCACAGACTATCTTCAAAAGAAAACTCCTTCTCAAGCTGACTATAGTCATTACTACCAAATACATACTGTTTTATCAGAAATATCATGACTGGCTACAGAATGAGAAAGAAAAGATTTTAAAATATCAGCAACTTAAAGTAATACTTAATTCTCTAATGCCTGGAAACCAACATACACCTGACAACAGAAAACTAAAGGAATCATGGAGTGGGATTTTAGCAGGTGAATTTTTTTTTTACAACTTCTGAATGTTAGAAGCTATTAAAATATGCTACCCAAAATATGCATGTGAGTACATAAATATAATGTGTGTCATTGCTTGTTTTGTATATTCTGGGCAATATTAAAGATCAACTCTACTACTGAGCTTCATTCCCAGGCCTCAGCTTGTGTGACAAGGATTGGAATCACTAATGTAGCTCAGACTAGTCACTATTTGGCCCATGTTGATCTTGCACTTGACTGTCCTAACTCAGCCCTACCCAGACTAACTGAAAGTCACAGGTGTGCACCACAACTACCGTAACTCAGGGTCACAGGTGTGCGCCACAACTACCGTAACTCAGGGTCACAGGTGTGCGCCACAACTACCGTAACTCAGGGTCACAGGTATGCGCCACAACTACCGTAACTCAGGGTCACAGGTGTGCGCCACGACTATGATAACTCAGGGTCACAGGTGTGCGCCACAACTACCCTAACTCAGGGTCACAGGTGTGCGCCACAACTACTGTAACTCAGGGTCACAGGTGTGCGCCACAACTACCGTAACTCAGGGTCACAGGTGTGCACCACAACTACCGTAACTCGGGGTCACAGGTGTGCGCCACAACTACCCTAACTCAGGGTCACAGGTGTGCGCCACGACTATGATAACTCAGGGTCACAGGTGTGCGCCACAACTACCGTAACTCAGGGTCACAGGTGTGCGCCACAACTACCCTAACTCAGGGTCACAGGTGTGTGCCACAACTACCGTAACTCAGGGTCACAGGTGTGCACCACAACTATGATAACTCAAGGTCACAGGTGTGCACCACGACTATGATAACTCAGGGTCACAGGTGTGCACCACAACTACCGTAACTCAGGGTCACAGGTCTGCATTACAACTATGATAACTCAGGGTCACAGGTGTGCACCACTACTACCTTACAATTCATCATTGATGTGTTTTTTGCCTTCTCTCCAAAGAATATAAGTTACCCTCATTCTGATACTCATCATTGATATTCCAAATATTTTTCCTAAGTAAATACAGTAATGTGAATGTTATTAGTGCATGCTGAACTTTAGCCAAATAAAACTAAATTGCGCATTTTGTTCTAAATAAACACCAAAGAGCAAAAGCAAACAAACAAAAATGTCAACACTCACCATATTAGTTTATGTGGCAAAACTAAGTATTCCTGAACAGCAATCTATAAAAGCAATTTCATGAAAGTCTCTGCTTTACCAAATGATGGAAACTAATTCACAGAAACACACACTATAGATTTTTATTTAACTGGGTGCTTTAAAAAAGGGATAATCGAAAGACAGCCTGAGGGACCCTGGATCACTATGTGCGTTGTTCCTGAACATCAGGATAAACTGATAAAGCCAAAGAGGCCTTCCCAGCTACACAGGCTGAGTAATCCATGCAAGGTAGAAGCTGTTTTTTCTGAAATTCTGCTGAAGTTACATATTTTCCTACAGCAACATAAGAACATTTAAACTTATCATTTATAGAACCTTGGCTGGCCATGTCCCCCGACAAGAACCATAGACTCGGCGACTGGAAGAATGGATCTCCGGTGGTTCAGAGCAGTAGCTATTCCTCCAGAGCACCCAGGTTTGATTCCCCAATACTTACATGGAAGCTCACAAACATCTGTAGCACGTCCCAAGGACCCAACACCTAATTCTGGCCTCTACAAGTGTCGCATACATGGCACACAGAGACATACATGAAGGCAAACCACTATGACACAAACAGTAGTAACTAATTCTTTAATTTAAAAAAAACCAAACTCTAATACAGCCAGGTGTGGTGGAGTACGCCTTTAGCCCCAGCACTTGGGAGGCAGAGGCAGAGAATCGCTGTGAGTTCGAGGCCAACTTGGTCTACAAAGCGACTGCAGGACAGCCAAGGCTACAGAGAGAGACCCTGTCTTTAAAAACAAAAAAAAAAAACAAAAAAAAAAACAAAAAAAAAAACCACACACACACACATACACACACACACAAAAGCAAAAACAACAACAACAAACAAAACCAAAAACACTTCTAATACAATCCCCAGTACAAGGCATGAGGAGTGACCTTTCCAATAGTTGGTAAGAGTTGTCCAAGTGGCCCCCAAAACAGTACTGACTATCAAAATAGCCTGTGGCTGCATTTCAGGGGATGAGGGTGGGCACCTATTACTGTACACTTAGAACACAGTACTCAGATGACTCAAGCTAACTGTAAGCTGAGAGTCTCTGAAGTCTACCCTCTGCATACTAGAAAATACATTGCTAACTGCCAAAGGAAGGAAGCACTTAAGTAGATCAACCAAGTTGCAATACCTATTGACCATAAAAATGACCAGCACGGTTAGAAAAGCATAAAGGTGCATAAGTGGCACCAACTAATTGGGCTAAGACCCATCCAACAGGAGAGAAATTGTGCCCTGTACTGGAACCGCAGGGAGCTTCCGGGACTAATGAGGTCACAGACCGAAGAAAAGAAGGCACTGCTGCTCCTTGCCACACCAGCACACTTCTTACCACCATCTCAGTTCCATGCCTACACCCTAGATAGGTACAGCCACATTCCTTACTAAGCAAGCCTGTCTACAAAGAAAGAAAAGAAAACAATATAATGCAGAGATCAAGCGACTGTGGGGAACCCAGTTCCAATGAGTACACTTCCATCACAGCTCTTGCACCCAAGGCTCAGGAAACAAAAGAGGCAGCTGAAACTCTGCTAGAGCTGGGACACCGGGAGTTTGCTATGAAACAGTCTCTCCGAGAAAGAGCTGCATAAATGACACCTGAAAAATGGCACTATCAAAGGACATGATGAAGGGGGTAGGATAGGGGTGGGGACAAATTCTGAGGTCCCATCCCTAGAAAAGGAAATACAGGCAACAAATTCCTGCTGGACAATGAATTTGCTTCTTCTAGGGATGAGCCCACTTGTTGGTTTCCAATGCAGTTGTCAGCCCTGAAATCACTCATACGCATATAAAGAACAAAATGATCTGCAGACTGTATATTTATGCATGCACATACATGTATGATATATTTATGCATGCACACACATGTATGCATGTTTGTTTGTATGTGTATATGTAGATATGTTTGTAAATGATAAAAAAAGAGGCTATCAGTTGAGAGGGGAGGATGGGGGCTTTGGGAAAAGGGCACCTAGGAAGAGCTGGAGGGACTTAAGGAAGGCTACAAAGTGATGTAATTCTATTTCAGTTGAAAATTATTTTTTTTAAAGAATACAATAAAAAACATAGAGAATGCTGTTTTTCTAAGTCCTTATCATATCTAATTATCCACAACCATACATTGATATTTATTGTTCTATAAAAAATTAATAGTTTTCAGGGGCTGGAGAGTGGCTCAGTGGTTAAGAGCATTTTCTGCTCTTCCAGAGGTCCTGAGTTCAATTCCCAGCAACCACATGGTGGCTCAGAATCATCTGTAATGTGATCTGATGCCCTCTTCTAGCAAGCAGATGTACATGTGATAGAGCACTTCTATGCATAAAATAAATAAATATTTTTTTAAAAAGGGGGGGGGGGGCTGGAGAGATGGCTCAGTGGTTTAGAGGACTGACTGTTCTTCCAGAGGTCCTGAGTTCAATTCCCAGCAACCACATGGTGGCTCACAACCTTCTATAATATGATGTGATGCCCTCTTCTGGCCTGCAGGTGTACATGCAGGCACAGCACTGTATATATGATAAATAAACAAACAAATATTTTAAAAAATTAATAGTTTTCATCCCATTTTATATACCTAGACAAACTTCAATGGTACTACCACACTCACCATAAAAATACTAAAATATTCCATAAGTGAAATGAAATGCCCAGGAAGATTGAAAAATAGTTATTCATGAAATACTAGAAGCATTTCCCCATCTACTAAGCAGTAACAGCGATGATCTTCTACACGGTAGCCATTTTTCCAAACATATTTTAGAAACATTTTCATTACATAGCATGTATCACGAGGCAGAGAGTGTGTCCACTTAACTCTGAAGTGTGCGCCATGCCTGCCGCCTCCCCTATCGCAGGGCCCACGCCCTGGGGACAGCAAGGACCTAAACAGTAACTGTATTCCCTCACTTCACACGCTGCTGCTTTACTAAGTATGCTGATCCTAACATAATAGATTACTTCTTTTTATTTACTTTTGACCATTTTAAAGGTGGTATAAAATTATAGAAAAAAACAGTACTTTCCATTTTGCTATGCTTCTTAGAATTACTGCTCCTGTGTTCTTGTCTTGGATGTTGTTGGTGTACGTCACTGTGTAGACGATGGCTCCACGCAGACATGCTTATACAGATGTGCTCCACGCAGACATCTTCACACAGGTGTATCACATACAATGGGCTCCACGCAGACATCTTCACACAGGTGTATCACGTACAATGGGCTCCACCCAGACATCTTCACACAGGTGTATCACATACAATAGGCTCCACGCAGACATCTTCACACAGGTGTATCACGTACAATGGGCTCCATGCAGACACGCTCACACAGGTGTATCACGTACAATGGGCTCCAAGCAGACACGCTCACACAGGTGTATCACGTACAATGGGCTCCAAGCAGACACGCTCACACAGGTGTATCACGTACAATGGGCTCCATGCAGACACGCTCACACCGGTGTATCACGTACAATGGGCTCCACGCAGACACATTCACACAGGTGTATCACGTACAATGGGCTCCACGCAGACACGCTCACACAGGTGCATCACGTACAATGGGCTCCACGCAGACACGCTCACACCGGTGTATCACATACAATGGGCTCCACGCAGCCATGCTCACACAGGTGTATCACGCACAATGGGCTCCATGCGGACACGCTCACACAGGTGTATCACATACTCTAGCTCCACAGCCCACTGTCCTCTTGCTTCCTCATGGCATTATTCCCATTCATTTTGCCCAATCAGTTTCTCACACACACACATACAATCTTACATACCTATATAAAACCTAACATCCCAAAACAAGAGAAAATATTATTTCTAGAGAACATGAATAAATCAAATGATGATGGAAATTCAAATGAAATTATTCTGTATTGTTCATGGAATTTTACTAAAAGAGCCAATTTGACCTACTACACACATCCTCAAAATTCTACTTGAGTCCAAGTTCCAAAAGTAAATGTATGTAGTTCTACAGACATATATTGTATATTTTATGTAGTTTAAACATGTATTCAGAAAAAAAGCCAATTATTTAATTTTCTGTGCCATAACCTTAACATACTACTAGTAATGCAATTCCTTGGTGGCATTTATAGGTGTATAGCCTTCACGTGAAACACTCTAAAACCTAGGTGTTTACTGTGTCATAACTACTATGCAACCACAGCTACTATATCACCATCCATGATTGTACAAGTAATTAATAAAAAGACTATGCTAGGGAAAATTGGGAAAATATAACCTTTGGACTTCATACTATATACAAATGTAAACAAAACAGACAAATTGCATGTATTAAAAACTGAAAGATGGGACTGAAGAGATGGCTCAGCAGTTAAGAGCACTGGTTGTTTCTAGAGGACCTGGGTTCAATTCCCAATGCCTTCATGGCAGCTCAAAATTGTCTGTAACACCAGCTTCAGGTGATTGAACACCCTCACACAGACATACACACAGGCAAAACACCAATACACATAAAATGAAAACTAAGAATAAGTAAGTCATTTTTGTTAAACTGAAAGTTCTCTGTGATCATTCAAGTAGCATCCACTTAAACATTATTTAGCTTTTTTTATAATTATAAATTTTAAACCATAAATTATAACCCATAAATTTTATAATTTTATGGGTATGTTAAAAATCTGAAAACTATTAAGTATGGAAACTAGTAGATAAAGGCGAGTAAATTATTTTCAAGATCATCAACATACTTACACTTCATTAGAAACAAGCCCATCATATATATGAATATATATATATATATTCATTACATTGAATTTGGAAATACAGTTCTGTCCAAGTCCACAGAAATCCCTGGCTCTTACAAAAAGAAGCTAAGTGTAAGAACAGAGAAGGTCGGCATCACGTGCCCATCCTAAAGGCCCCGTTCAAAGCAGCATGCAGTGTACACCACTCCACAGTAATGCTGGCACATAAAGTCCACAGAAAACATCTACCCCTTAGGAAGGCTCCTAGCCCAATAAGGAAAGGAGAGCTGTAACAAGGGGGCACTGTTTCACTGAGTAAGAAAGAAAGAGAGGAGCATTTGGAGGGTTCTAGTAACAAATTTTCAGAGATGACAGAGGGCTGAAAGTCACAAAACTTCTGAGTTAACGTAAACCACTGGAATGAGAAAGGAGAAGCAAAATTTGAGCTAACTAATCAAAATCCCATGACAGCAATAGATGTCTTCTTTACCACCTTACAGTAATTTAATACAGAATACTTGCTTGATTATGAAAGACTATCAATTTTGAGATAAGGAGTTGATTTAATAACAGCTTAACAAATGTAAAAAAAAATAAGAGTAAGTAGCAATTAACTCTAAAACATATTACAATTTCAAAAATGTTAAAATATGAATATTTGTGCATCTTAACAGGACGTATATAATAAATCATAAAATACTATTTCTAGGGCTCATAGACATGATATACAAACATCTAAGAAAACAAATGTACCAAATAAAGCTCAAGTCATAGAATAAAATTTCTTTCACAACATTTTAAATCACAAGAGGTTCCTCCTTTAAAAATACCTGTAAGAATACCAATTAAGGAACATCACAGATCTTAGCACAATGGCAACTCATTAGGGTTGCAGGCCTACCAATCCTAAAAGGGAATATTACACACTTCAAATTACAACCTTTTATAGTTCTTATCTAATTTAATAATTTAACCCAGAGAATCTATTTTATGAATTATGACATTTAGACATTATCATATTATCTTGTAAATAACTAACCAAAACATTAAAAAAGAATTGAGATATCTTGTACAGACAGACAGACAGACAGACAGACAGACACACACACACACACACACACACACACCTTAAAAGAATGGATAAGACCTATTCAAGCAACATCCATAGGTAAATGTCAGACGAAAAATAAAGATGTTGCTAATAGACCTTTCCATGGTAATTGTGAGTTCAGTCAATGCAATCACCCGCCACAGTGTACTTCCCTAGAGGACCCAGCAACTGACTTCTTCTCCAAGTTTTCTAAGGGTGGTCCTGAAGGCAGACTTCCCCCCAGATGTCTGTCTCACTACCCCAGTCCCCTCTACAGACTCCCTTGCTGCGCTCTCTTGCATGGCGTCTCTGGAGTCATGTTCCATCGACCTTTGCGTTTCCCTTACTTATATCTGAGAATATTATTTTGAGCCAAATAAACTTGCAGATCTTTTTCCTAGCGAGGGTACATGCCTTATCTCTATTTTCACTAATTTTGGGGACAGGACAAAGGCTTAGATTCGTTTAGACTTAACTTCTAGGTGGTACCGTCTTTCTATACTAGGGGAAGGCTTCTTAAGTATCACATGGTGAAGCCAAGTGAGGGCTGGATAGTGCTGACTTAGCAAGCTGAAAGGCCAGGACTGGAAAAAATGGGGACAGGAAGGAAGTAGAATATTTCCTCACCAAACATATCTCTGGAGAGTAAAAATATTTGTCATGTCATCCAGTTCCACCTCTGCTAGGACTATAGAGAATACGGAGTGCAGAAGAAGGAACAGGGGAGGGAGGGGGGAGGGAGGGAGGGGAGAGGGAGGGAGAGGGAGAAATTTTTAGAAAGAAAAAACCTTTGTTACCGTGCATGGACAAGAACCTGATCCACCAATCGAGAGCACACCAAGCGTCTTCTATGGGCTTACCCCTGTGCTTCATGAAGGACGGCAGGCCAAAGCTACATAGCTTCAACTTAGTACTTCTGATCCCGTTCTAGGTTTTACCTCCCAATCCTATAACATTAGGCAATTACAAACTTCAGCTGAGCAGTTGGTCTAAGAGGAAAACCAAAGCCACTCAGAAAGCTGAGGTAAAGAGGACTGCAAGTTCCAGGCTAGCAGGACTGAAGCCTTGGCTCAGAAAACAAACAAAACAATCAAATGGAGAGAGAGTGGCAGCTTGTAGACCACGGCACACTGAGGTTGGCCAGGCCATGGACAGTAGCTGTCTTCCATCACAGACAGAGAACAGGCTCCTTATGCACCAGAGGCCCCGCCACTGTATAAAGACTCTGTTGCAAGGGAGTCTGCAGTAGCCTATTCAGACATGGGGGGGAGGGGGTAAATATCCATTTTGATGGTGATGGATATTCACGTGTGCATGCATATATAGGATACATGGGTAAATATGTTTACTCCTGAAGATCAAAGACTGGGCTAAATGCATGCTCAACAAACACTTTACTACCCAATGCAAATTCTATACATACACGCACACATGTACAGTGTCAGATGCATATTCTGTGACTACACCACACTACACTGCCATCTAAGTGTTTAAATTAATGTGCAGACTCTACACTGAACACAGACTACCATCCTTTCATTATGCTTATTCAGACAGATTATATTAGCATTTAAGTTAGAGCTGCCCTTCAGTATATTCCAGTCCAAGAAAATAAGTAAATGCAAGCTATTCAACTTGAGTATATATTTCAATACCTATTTGTATAGCTGTTTACTATCTAACAAATAAATATGTACATATGTAGTCACTGACATCAGCTGTATACATTAACAACTACATGTGTGTGTTAAAGTATGCAACATGACTGTAGAAGCATTTACAGTTATTGTATTGATACTCAGTAAGCTGGTGTCTGGTTTTACATATTACCCACTGACACAATCCTTGCATCAACAATCCTGGTGCCACAGGTCCACTTTAGCGTCACTTGAGACACGATGATCTTAAGCATCCTGTGACAGTGCGAACTGGCAGCCAACCACTTAAGGTGACACAGGACTGGATTTTAACCGTGTGTCCTGCAAGGTAATAACATTGATAACTGGTACTGAGTTAATATCAGAGTCTTAGCTATAATTATATTTGCATAGAGGAGACTCAAGGAGAAATCATTTGCTTACAACCTGGAAGATAGTACCGGGTTATGGCTAGTCACCTCTCAGCAGAGAAGCATCAAGGAACAAGAGATTCTTGAATCAATTTCCCTAAGCCTATGGATGGTCTAAAGTTCATTTTTCTAAGAACTCTACTTCTTGTTCCTTCACTCCAAACCTGTCACTGAACTGAGATACTAATGACATTTTCTGTTAGTGCAATCACTCTATTACCTGCAGAACAGAAAGTGGCTCATATCTTTCCAGTACTTTGGGTTGAAGAAATGTACGTTTGGTAGATAGAACCTAACAGAAGGCATATACTAAGTACTTCCAGGAAGATGGTATAGCAGGCTTACCTGGGTAGACCTTAACCTCAGCAAGACCTGTACTCACAAGAAAGGCAGAGGAGGAACTGACACCAACATGAAGAAGGAAGTAAGAGGACAATAGGACGGGAGTTATCAAGTCAACGCCCAGACAGCGGAAGGGACAGCAGAGATTCTGCCTTCCACGCGCAAATGGAACGAGTCGCGCTGATTCGGACGATGACTACTGCTTTCTGATTTCTAATTACAAATGCATGAGACTACCTTCTGCTGCTCTAAGGTATCATGTACAGGAAGTCCCTGGCTTCTCTGGAAGAAATAGTTGCAGGGTCCTTTCAGACTCCAAAACCTCTAGATGTTCTAGATACAGGAGCTGTGGCATCCCATCCCCTACACCTGATGTGCACCACCCTTTTGACATCCCGTCATCTCTAAGTCATGCTGATCACCTACTACAATGAGCAGTCCTGCACTGTGTGCTTCAGAAAGTCAAAGTGGGAGTGAGAGTCTGCATGTGCTCAGTGCAAATGGAACTGACCTTTGTCCATTGTTTCTAGTCCAAGGTAGGCTGAATTCAGACACAGAACCTCAAGAGAAGGCTAACTCTCAATGTAAAAAAAAATGTTAGAGCCTCAGAAAATTAACAAAACAAGTTGCCAAGAGATTTTCATAAATTCTGAACTGAAGCTCCATAGTAAGTACTATAAATGAGATAACAGAACAAACAGTAACAAGTCGGCTACGGACCTGGTCACAAGTGCTGTTTACATATAAAATTTTCTCTAATTTAAATGCTCACAATATCGCAAAAGTAGCTGTCCTAAACCATTCAGTTTAATCTTGTACATGGCATGTATGTCTTCAAACTAAAATACTAAAACATATTTGACTACTTTATGTGTTTCTTAAGTACTCGGGAGTCCTGCCCATATGACTTTTCAGGAGTTAAGTTCAGTGAGTCTGGCTCTCTGCATGTTGTTCCCTGCCCTCCTACCCAGGTGAAAAGCTCAGCTTTGAAAGGGTCTACAAAGTCTGACATGGGAGACAGAGGGAGAGAAGGCCATAGGTAACGGTGCTCAGTTTAATGCCTGGGGAGCTGGGTTTAATCTCTGGCATACACCCATGTAAATGTACACATCTAAATACTATGTTGAAGATATAATCAGATATACACTACATCATTAGAAAGAAAAAGTCTTGAGGCAATAAGAAACACTAACCAGGAAACTTACACATGCTGTGACAGCAAGAAAGAAAAAAAATACCTGCACTATAAGAATGGAAAGCAAGAAGCTGGAACACTGAGATATAAAAATGTTCTCGTTAGCAAGTGGTAGTGACTCACAGCCTTAATCTCAGCAGGCAGAGACAGGCAGACCTCTGTGAGCTCAAGGCCAGCCTGGACTAGAGTTCCAGGACAGTCAGGGCTACACAGAGAAACCCTGTCTCGAAGAAGAAAAATAATTCTTTCTGGTTAGCAATGAATAAAGAGTCTTTCTGTACACCTCACTGACACTCATTTTTAAAAATTAAGAAATTAAGACCAGAACAAAATGTCATGTTAAAAAGAGATAAGTCAGCACCGTGTATGGTTATGATGTGTTTGACATGCATGTAATAGAGTACAAGGAAGGCTAGGCAGGTGGCCCAGAGAATAAAGACACCTGTCACAGCTGGCGACCTGAGTTTGACCTCTAGGACCCACAGGATAAAAGAAGAACTGATTCCCATGTGTTGCCCTCTCCAGATGTGCACCATGTCTCATGAACACACACAGGAACCCATACAATGAACAAATGGGTTTTTTTTTAAAGAGTAAAATGAACCAAGTACCACAGACAGAATTTCAAATAAATGATGTCATTATAAAAGTCAAGTAAGTCGCTAATGTTCTAATGTAAAATTTCTATTCAATTATTTGCATTCTTTTATTCTCTACAAATAAGAAATTTGTAATGCAAAATGTGAATTATGTTAAAAACTTCTAAAATTTTCTTAATCTTATAAAAGCTCATGTATCCTTTTAGCTTCTAAACATACCCAAAACTAGGCTGCTACAAAGAGGGTGAACGCTGTGCTTAAGAACACACCTGTGAAGACATCACCGATGCTCGCTGCCTAGCTGGGCCACAGACTAAGAAGCGTGAGATGACGGCTCATCAAGAGAGCATCTAATCTGTAACTCCTTTTTTTTTTTTCTTTTTTTTTAAAAAGATTTATTTATTTATTATTATGTATACAGTGCTCTGCCTGCATGTACACCTGCAGGCCAGAGGAGGGCTTCAGATTACATTATAGATGGTTGTGAGCCACCACGTGGGTACTGGGAATTGAACTCATGACCTCTGTAAGCACAGTCAGTGCTCTTAACTGCTGAGCCAGCTCTCTGGCCCTAGTAACTCATTCCTAAATTCTACTTTCATAACCACTATTTTCCTAAATTGAACTGACATTCCTTTGAATCAAACCAACCATTCAGAAGTCTATACTATGCCTGTATTTTTATAAACCTTTGAATGCTCAAAATAGCAAATATTTCTCTAATAAATCATTGAAACTATAAATTCCTACAATTATCTTTAGGGAATCTGTGACAATATAACCAAAAACCTGAAAATCACATTATAACAAGATACTTGTATATTAATATTATCTGACTTCTTCAGAATATATGCCTATGCCTTATGATATATGTAAACATGTGTTTCATATATGCATATGCAGGACAAGTGTACACACAGATATCTGAGTTTCGCTGCTAAAAAATATGTATCTAAAGGAAAACGTGAGAAATATGGTGGTAGCCTAAGGTAATCAAGTAACTCTAATACCTATGGATCAAAATTAGTCATGATACCCTAATATACATGTACACATGAAGTTCTACTTGTGTATTGATGAGCTTTTAGCCAAACACAAGAGTGCCCTGCATTTCTCCAGAGTCAGGGTTTACAAACTACACAGAGACCACTGCCAAGGGTGAATTTACTGTCCCCAACAGTGCTGAGGACATGCAAAGCTCTCACCCTCTGGAGTAGCTCAGTAGATGATTAACATCAGCTCTGCTCATTATCTCCCTTAACAAAACTTCACCAAGAACAAATAAATCAGAAACGCCTCCACCATTACTGAATAAATAAACTAGAGACCTCTTCAGTGGCAGCAATGATATTTTAAAAAGCTTGTGCAAGCTCATTGTACAATTTTATTATGAAATCCCATTTGATGGGGGAAAAAAACAATTCACGTATTCAATTTCAGTGCAGTTTTTACTAGCAGGATTGGCTTCTCAAAATTTGACTTTATAATAGTAACATTCCTAAAAAGTGCCAGCTCTGCATTCCAACGATTGCAGTCCTTGCTAGTTGGGCGTGGATGCTCCTCAGCCCTGCACTCCAGAACTCAGCCTAGTCCTTCACTGCAATGAGAGCCTAGAGATAAAGGCAGCTGCTAGGAACCACCACAACATGATCAGGAAAAATACACACGAACACGTATAGCAAGGAAACATAATTCTTCACTTCTTGAAAATTTACATCAACGTAAGTTGTGGGAAATATCCACACTTTCATTTTGACATAATGTCTGCAATTCTGTACAAAATATATGTCATAACACCACCTGACCAAGGGATCCTGTCTTAAGGAAAAGCAGCCACCAAGTGCAAGCTGTATCTGTACTTTAGAGGTTTAAAGAAAATTTAGTAGAGAACTAGAGCTAATCAGACAAAAATGTTAAGGAGAAAATTAATGAAGTGATGAAATTGCATTAATTTAAGGTGAAAAATTAACGCATTCTAGATAACCCAGTAAGACTGAAAGCTAAAATCTAGGGGGAAAGCTCCAATGAGTCCACCTATGTTTTATTCCCACAAACACTAAAAAATCCATTTTCTTTTATGAATGACAAGTTATTATATTAGAAGATCTAGTGTAGGAAATACTTTATAATTATTCTAATCCTACCATTAGAAGTGCCCTGAGAAATAATTCTATGTAAAAGATTTCTGCCATTTCAAGACTGTTCACAAAATAATTCAATTCAAAACATAGTAAGTAAGCTTTTTATTGCTATACTCTAAAAGATTTTTCCTGAAATTAAAAAAGCATGTAAATTAAGGTGACTGAAACATGCTTTCCTCTAGCAGAGTAATATGGTAGCTATTCATCACCTGAAGTCATAAGACACTAGGTCTCGTCCTTAGCATATTCTAATGACGCCTATCATGCAAATGAGAGTGACCTTTTCCTTGCATTCTCCAAGTTCACATTCATTCCAGGAGTATACAGAGTTTGCCAATACAAACTAGCCGCAGACGGCGTAATTACTGTAATCAATTAGTTGTTAGTGTCGTTCTGCTCATTTTCAGCTAATGTCAACTAAGCCATTTTGAGAGAGTCACTCTTGACAACAGCTTTTCTGTTATTATTTTTTTAAATGTGGGAGAGGGAAAAAAGGGGGGAAAGGGAAACACACAGATTTCGCGATATGGCTGCCAGGCTGTGTTCCTCCCAAAGATGTTAAGATTCAAGGCGAAAACTCTAAAGTTGATAACAAAGACTTCCTGGCAAAGTTTCTTATCCTTAAAATGACATTGAAGCTTTCTGCCTATACAATTAAAACATTAATATTTAAATATTTAAATGAAGGACACTCTCCTGTGCTGCAGTTCAGACTTGGTAGAACTTGGGCCCTCTTCTCAACGGTTGAGTAAACAGGCCATACCCTCTGTTCAGAAGTAGTCTGTTCTGCAGACAGTTATGGATAGGAAACATTACGGCAGCCGGTAATTAAAGTAAAAACTAATACTGTCTCAGAGATGGGGAGTTTTGTAAAGGAAAATCATTTATCATGGCTTACTGTTCTTATAAGTGAAATGAATTATCTTTCTTTAGCACAGTTTAAAATATCAATTTAAAAATAGCATGTTGCCATGAAATGAGGCCCACTTCCTGATCTTGGTAGTATTAACTAATACCAATGGAACAAAAACATTATAGGTTTTAGAAACTGTCCTACGCATATGACCGACACAAAGCCTTGGACTTAAACTGAGAGCATGAAAACTGAAGACAAACACAAAGGTTTTATATCACGAAACGCACATGGAAGGAAGGGAGGAAGGGATTATTTTTGCAAAATACTAGGGCATTTTACTTCATGTGATTGCTTTAAATATTTCTAAAAGGAACTAAAAGAAAGTATCTTCTAAGCTGCTAAAGAAAAATATTAATTGTCTATCAACCACTGGACCTGCCAATATGTCAATGAAAATTAGAGGCAGGCTTTGTTCCCGCAGTATTAAGTACTTGTTAACTAAAATATGTAACTAATAAATTTGTAACACAAAAAAGGAAATCATTGCTCTTATAAAAATAAATGGATATGTGATACATTAGAAATTATCATTTAAGGAAAAATAATATAAATAATTTCTATGGTATTACCAGACATCAAAGAAAAAACAAAAAAGACATGTTAATACTGCTTGTACATGTATATCTGAATCTCGTATAACTTAACTCACATTCTCTTTGAATTAATATATTCCTGGCTCTTTATATACTGGTATATACATATTTCAGTGTGTGTGTGTATCACATATGTATCTATGTGTGCATGTATATACCTGTACGTGTACACACACACGCGCACACACACACACATATATACACACATGCACATAAGCAAATTGCTAATTCCAAGTAAAGAAAATTCATTTGAAGAGCATCTCATACAGGTAAATAAATATACAAGTACATATGTATTTATCTATGCAAATTTAGCCACTTCAAAAAATACAAGAATTTAAGTCAAAATTTTAAATGTAAACAAAATGACAGGCACAAAAGAACATTTATATGCCAAATGACTCAAGGCTCTGCAGTGGCAGAGCATGGAGGCCCAGGCCTAGAATCCTGTACTCGGGTGAGTCAGGAGGAGCACTAGCTTGAAGGCAAACAGGAAGAGACCGTGGCACCGAGAAAAATGCTTAAAAAGAAGGAAAAAAAAAAACAGACAGACAGACAGATAGACAGGGTAAGAACAAAGAGAATGATTTTAAAAAGACAAGACCATGCTAAATGACCTGAGTTATCACAAACTTACAATCTTGGAAGGCTAGTTGCAGTACAATGGCCTACTGTTTCAAAGGCTCAAATAATTTTACAGTTGTGGGGGAAGAGTGTTAGAAATATTTATTCCTGTGCTGGTACGTACAGTAAAAGGAGCAGGGTAGGAGCAATGAGCAGAGCAGCATCCGAGACTCACTGGTTGCTTCTGCACACGACTGGAACCAGCCACCTCCTGGAGCATCAAACACATACAACTTGTAGACAGTGACACAGAGCCAAGATGTACAGAGATAGTTCTTTTCATTCTTGTCAGAAGAATAACCCAGTATGGGTCTTTGACAGTTACCGAGAAGGGACAGGAATAAACAAGATGAAGAAAGGGGGGAGGGGGTAACCACCAGCAGATCTGTAGAGCCTAAGGCTTCTCACAAAGGCAGATGCCAGGCACAAAACAGAGAGCAGTTGCTCAACTTGTCTCAAAAAAAAAGGCTAACATGAAATGCTTCAGGAGAGAGGAAACTAACGGAACACTGCTGCTCAACTACAGGATGATGTCTTCATGGTAAACACTTGAGACAACTTGTGACCAAAGTCCTGTTACGACACTAATTGTCCATGAAAGCTGACCTGCAGCAAAGCAGCACTGTTCAGTTCCAATAGAGCAGGCTCTCAGGGATTAACATGATTGCAGATGACAAAAGACATTCACATATCAGCAGCCTGCACACAGGATCTCTGAGGAGTCCTCTGAGAAGACCCTTCTCAGACCTGTACCTCAAGAGCAAACCAAATACTCAGTGCCAGATTTCCTACGCTTCACAGAAACTCTGAAAACTCCAGTAGTGGAAAACAGACAGGGAAATAAAAATAACACTTTTAAAGTTTCTTACATCAGAAGAAAAAATAACAGTAAAAGCAAATAAAAATAAGTTTCTATTCATATATGCTCACTGAATGATTTAATGTTGTTAAAAGTGTTTCAGTTCATTAAGAGTACCTAATATAGAGGAAGGTTTACGCATGTATTACATATTATAATTTATAATTATTACAGCATTTCAATATTTTCTATAAGCTAATGAAGTGGGTGAAGTACCTTTCTAAAGCAGTAATTCAAAACCACATTAGTGACACTAAACTACATTGCTTATTATATGTTCCATAACAACCACAGACCGAAACAATTCTCTGTGACTAGTTAGCAGCTGATAGTATGTTAAGAGCTGAGGATTTTTTATTTTACTTGAAGCTGAGAACTGTGTTGAATAAACCATGACCGAATACGAGATGGGCGGCACAAGTCTGTAACCCAAGCACTTGGTAGTAGAGTGAGGAAGATGGTTCAAGGCCATCCCCTTGGCTACATACAGAACTCCAAGTACCCTAGGATAAGAGTCCCTGTCTAGAAAAACAAAAGGCAACAACAAACCATCAGTCTGCTTAGAAGTCAAATTTGGAACTGTTTCAATGTTTAGAATCATCCAAATAGAAAGAGAGTAGAAAGTTAAGCATTTAATTTTTCAGTGGGTTTCAAAATTACTCTGTAATTTTAAAATGCAACAAACTGCAGCCAATGAAATATTAAGCAAACACACACAATTATAAAGCAAGTGGAGAAAAGTGAAATGAGTGTTTCTGTCACAGCTAGGTAAGGAGGGCACAACAGACTTAGGGCCTTAGGAGGAAGAGCGGCAGGACAAAGGCCAGGCCAGTCTGCACTGCAGGGAGCGCTCCTCTTCCCCTTCCCCCTCACTACTAACCACATGTGTGCTCGCATTTCAGAAATGACCTTAGAAATTCATTCCAGGGACTGGAGGAACACATGCTGTACAAGAAACAGGGGGCCCACGTTGCTTGACTTCGATGAAATACAATAAAGTACCTAAAAATACTTAGGAGCTGGACAACCCATGAAGGATCAGGGCACAGAACCCGAGGGCACAGCTCCATGAGGGAGCTACTCTCCTAGTTAAGCCAGCAGGAGCCCTGCTCAGTAAGAGGCAAGCATGGGGACATGGGGCAGACAAACCTACTGGACCAATTTTATTATTGCAATTCTACTAATAGTTCTCAAAAATATTTAATTTGTATTATGTTTGCTTGAATCAAGAGATTGATGTCCCAGAAGTATATTGACTTTGTACACTTAAGATATACTATATTTGGGATTTATAATATGTACAAAGAGCATAAGTATTGTTCTATCTTCTAGGTATAAAATAATTGGAGCAACACTCATAGGCTTTCTAAATTCCATAAGAAATATTCTGCATGGTTCCAAAACGGGAACAGATGAAGGGGGACAATCTTATAATTAAGATTTAATGTTAAACCTAGATCAATGAAATAATTTTTACAAAGTACTAATAATTTAAAAATATGAATATTCAAACTATTCAGGGAAGCAAAACTAGAACACTGTTAAACAAAGCTCACAAATTATTAGGGGTGCTTGAACATTTGTTCTAAGAATACAACAAATTAGCCAAAATGTTTATTTTGGTTCTGATCAAATAACATTCCTTCTATAACCCCAAAGAATCCTCTAGATATTAACAAAGAATCTATTTCTAAAAATAACAGTAATTTTAATCAAAAATCAAAGTTACCAACAATCTCTGTAGAAGAACCTAAAGTTATGATTAAACCTATTGCATGTAATCAATGCTAAACAAGAAGTCACAAAAGAAAAAAAAAAAGTCGCCAGTATCAGAAAACCTAAAAGTACCCAAAGCCTCATTATAAATGAAAAAGTACAAGCTTTGGTGACAACCGTAGCCACTTCAGAGAGTGAATGCCTAGTCTCTCCAGTCCACAGGAAGGATGGGACAAAACATCTGTCACAGAATTAATTCTTCAAATAGAACATTTTCTTGTATTTTAATACTGAGTGATAATGTAAAAAAAAAAATCAATGATTAAAAATTTTTCAAGCAAAATATTGAAACTATGGAGAGCCTTATTCAGAGTATTCTGAGCTGTGAGTAAAGTGCATCACTCCGTAAGTACTGAGATCCCTTCCTCAGCATATCAGACCTGCGGGCACACCCACGCACCATCTACTCTACACCTGGGAACAGCACAGACTGCCTGTGCTGGGGGCATGAAGACTGCGCCACCATACAACCCAGCTGAGTTACAGGAATACTGAAGACTGCTCCCCTGCTGCGTGGTGCTCAGAACGTCAGTGCTGCTCTATCATTACAGAAAGCGTGACGACGTGGACCAAATTTTACTATTAGATTGACTTTTCCCAGGGGACAAGTAAGAATGAAGGACAAGACAGGATAACAGGAGGATTGAATATGACCAAAGTAGACCAGTTTATTAGTTTCAAAATGTCACAATGAAACCCACCATTTTATACAGTGAATATATACTAATAAAAATTCTAATTATCTCTCTCAGTATTGGCAATGAAAACTGCCACAAAATCATTATTTTTAATTTCAAACTTCATTCCAATTTCTGAACAAAAAAATTTTATTTTATTTTTTACTTATATTTATCCTGAATACAAAAACTTAAAACGTCATTCTTAAGCTGATAAGGATTGGAAACTGTACTGATCTGTGCATGTGGCTTCTGTATCCCACTGCTAATATTCTATTAATGGTTTTATGTAACCCTCGGTTTCTATCCCACATAGTCTGACATATTCCATGCCCTTTTCAAAACTACTAAATGATACCACAACAAATAAACAGACTAATGAACATACAAGAAAAACTCCCCCACAGCATCCAACACACAATAATTCTCACTATCCAAAGATAAGATAGGCTCCATAAAAAGACACAAGAAAAAAAAAAATCAAGGAGACTTGATAAAGCAAAAGCCTGGGAATTTCTCAACTTTTCAGGGTAATTCTACTAGTCTGGCAAGAGTTGGTACTTCCTCCAAGTACACAGTAGCTATTGAACAAACATAGCTAACAATAAGGAAGGCCAAGCTACCAACTGTCCTCTCGCATACACTGTCCCTCCATAGCAACCAGTCATCTCTAAAGATGAACACTGGGCAGTGACCAGGCTGAGAAGACCTTGCAAGGCACTATAACGGATACTGCATCTTACTTACAGATCAATGTCTTCTCTGGCACATGAACCAGAAAACACAGGGTGTGCTGTCTTGTACAGAACAGAAGGAAGAAAAATGTCACAGCAACTGCATTTTGGATTGGTACTAATTTAAACACAGGGTCTCATTTATCCTAGGTTGGCCTTGAGTTCTTCTATTAACCAGTTCTCCATGCAGGAAGGCACCTCAGCCCCTTGGGTGCTCCTGTTACAGCCATAAGCTACACAAGGAGGTTGGCGTGCTCCTGGGGGTTGAACCCAGCGCCTCCTGCATGCTGAGTAAGCACCTCACCACCCGAGCCAATAGCCAATCCTATGCTATGCACTGCAATGAACTGGCATGAAGAGGCTACTCATCCGGTTAGATTCTTTTTTGTCTCTTCACTGAACACTTGACATGTGTACAGACGTTACCATCGCATTCACCCCTTGCATTACTCTGTTACATTACTCTATGATGTCATCCTCTCACTCTTTCTAACACTTTTCTTGATTCTTTGTGAATCTCACATCATGCACCCCAATCCCATTCATCTCCTCATCATTTCATACCCACCCTACACCCTTGTAACTTCCCCCACAAAAGAAAATTAAAATTAAAATAAAAAACTAAGACAACAACAACAACAAAATCTTGTGGAAGCTGTAACGTGTCACAGTGCGGCACATAGTATATACTTTTGTCTACACATCTTTACTTACAAATGTTCATTGTAATGAGTTCATTTGGTCTGGTTTGAAGCCTCTGGCTTCTGCTAAACAATCAACAGCCCCTCACTGGGACTCCTCTAAGGATATCCTGTTGTTGCCCTGTGTGATGGAGATCCGGCAGCTTTGGATCTGCAGGACTGACCCCTCCATGTGCTCCAGCCGTTGACAGATAAGGCAGGTGTTGGGGGGCCCAACTAAAGCACTGGATGGTGGCTGAGTTGGTCAGCGCAACCACACGGAGAGCCCTCCAGCACTGCACCTGCCGGCTCACCCAGTGCTGCAGCTGGCCAGGCTCAGGGCCAGCTCTCTAGCCTACCACAGCTGCCAAGGGGCCAGGGGAGCAGGACACATCTCCCACACCCACGCCACTTCACAGAAGAAGATGGTTGGGCCAGCTCTGTCACTCTTATGTTGTTGAGGTCAGCTCACCAGCGGCTGCTGCCACCACACACTCTGGGTCAGCTCAGCTCTCCAGCCCAGTCTCCAGACCCTTCTTTCACTCTTGATGATGTCATTCTTCTTCCCTTTCCTAGCTCCCCGGCCCCCACTCTCCTTTCACCCATTACCACACAATACTACTATCTAGTATGCAGCTTTTAAAACATTCAGGCACTGCCCTGGTTCACGGTTTGCATCCCATTTTCTCCATTTGCAACCCTCTATCTGATCCAAGCCTTGCACTCCTCAGATTTCCTAAACATATTAACCACAGCCTCAGCTCCTTAAACAACCTCTTAGTCACCCACTTTGAGCCTGGAGACTCCCTTATATGTATCCATCCCACTGTTTTCCCAATACCATTTACCTGCCACTCCCCGAGACCCGCTAATATCTTTAGAGCACAATCTACTTCCCTCACGTCCGCTGTCGTCCACCGTGCTTCCCGTGTCCCCAGCACAGGGCACCTGCATCTGTACAGCACTCACCACCAGCCTCTCCAGCCTTCCCTAAGGCCCCGGCTGAGCTCTCAGCCCCCTCAGTGTTCCTCTCTGGGTGCTATCCTCATCGGTTTTCTGCCAGGGTACTTACTTAGTTCCTTCCCTACCTCACTTTGTGACATGTTGTCTACTTACATCTCCCTTCTCCACTCCTACCTGTGCAGGCAAGCCTTCATTATACAGTGACAGGTAACGAATGTGCCAAAACCAGAATAGAAAGGTATTCTCAAAATTGATCTATATCTAATGTTGAAAATGTTTTCTGTATTGCTATACAAATAGAATTACTAGATAACAGGTTACCATAAATTATTTAATAAGCAGTGAGGAGGAGATAAAAACCTACAAAAATAAAAACAAGCAAGCAAGCAAACAAACAAAAAACTAGCTAACCACACTGGCCTTAAAGGCGAGCACTGGGTGCAACTGAGACTCTGTCTCAATGAGTAAAGTAAAAGAGAAAACACAGGCTGTTAATGTCAATCTTCCGTAAGCATACAACTATGTGTAAGCACACACAAGTGTCCACACACATGTGAACATTCATACATATCAAAAAAAAATGAAAAGAAAGACTTTTGATGATGTAAGTAACCCCTATTAAGTCTAGTGATTAAATTTACATGAGGAGGTGAGTGAAGTGTAATTTTAATGTAAGCGGCACTATTAAAGTAACCCCAAAAGTTTTGGTACATTACTATCAGTTTTAGCAAACTTTTCACATTGGAGAGATGATACATACCATCTAGCAAACAGGCTGCTATGCAGTGAGGTCAACAAAGAAGGGACACGAGAAAACGGTTAATGAGCAATGGAAATGAGAAGTGAGATTACCTTACTTAAAGAGTTTTAAAAGCTATTTTGCTATATAAGCAAATAAACATACTTAAAAGAAACAAAACATGAACAAATTATCTTAAAATGACAACTATAACTTAAAATAAACTGAAGAAAATGGAAGGGCTGAAGAATGGCTCAGTTGTTAACAACATTTTCTACACTTGCACAGCACCCAGGAAGACAAGCACAACACTCACATGTAAATATAAAAACTAAGCAAAAGCACTGTTATTTAGGTCCAGGGCATAGCTCAGTAGTATACTCCTTGCCTAACATTTAAAAAAAAAAAAAAAAAAAGGAGCCCACTGAGAGATCCCACTTAGCAACGAGACAAAGAACCTAACGTGAATACCTAGAACGCCCTCAGTGCTCGTTCACGTCCTTAGTAAGACAGTCTGCAAAGCATTTTAACTACATAGAAGACTGACTTTAAACCTCATCATTCACTTAGAAACTGAATACTCCTACTTCAAGGAATCTAGACTGAAAAGACAGTGACAGGGGAAAAACTTGTTGATACAGAAAAATCTCTACCACATGCATAATTTTAAGTCATGAAAACTTAACATGAGAATCAGTAAGAAACAGTACTCTAAATTCTAATACCAACATATAGAAATGTTAATAGTCATAAAAATACCTACCAACAATATTTAATGGCAGACAAAATCTTTTCTCATACACCTTTCATCAAGAGCAGATTTCAAATTTTAATGCACACAGTAGGTTATCAAATAATCAAAATAATAAAGATAAAATATTTATGACTATTTATGGAACAAATTAGAGGCTTTCAGAAGTAATGAGCTATTAAAAGTCCTAACCTTCCAGAAGGAAGAGCTGTACTGTGTTTATTTTGTTTTGTTTTGTTTTAAATGGAGGGGATTTCTGTAGAATCTGACATTCAAACACCAGATAGATATAAAAAATTTGGGTATCTTTCTAATAGCAGGTACTTTTAAAATACAGTACCAGTAAGTTTGGGCATTTTTAAATAAAGTCTATGAAACCAATAAGAGTAGGTTAGGTCACACAAAAAGATATTAAAATTTCTCCTACTAAAGTAACTTCATACAAATAAAATTATCAAATAGACATGAGAATAAATAAAGATTTTACTATAGGTCACCTATACTGTGTTTCTCTACAATTTGAATATGTAATAAACAAACTGAATGCATGAAAAGGTCGAGATTCCTGGGTCAGAGCTGAGACAACTATATAAAAACACCTAAATATACACTTTCAGTTGTCCGCTTATTACTTAAGAGCTAGTATGTAAAAGCAAATCATGGAATATATGTATATTCCTTTATATTATGCAAGATATATAAACACAGAAAATCTGATCTATACTACCTGGATTACACCATCTATGACTATGTGTATATAATCCACATATGTCTATAGATAGATATAAGCTCAGTGTGTTCAGGAAAAGAGCTATACCCAAACTGAGGAAAACACAGTGGAATAAAATTAAAGACAGAACACTGCAATATTCACAGCTCAAAATGGAAAACTTCATGACTTTGTGAAACCCTCAAAGAAATACGGAAAAAAATGTCTTAGTTCCACATCAACTTGCCAAGAACTGAGAAATAGTTTTCCACGGTGTTGTTGTTGTTGTTGTTGTTGTTGTTGTTGCTGCTGCTGCTGTTGTTTGAGACAAGGTTTCTCTGCATAGCCCTGGCTGTCTTGGAACTCCCTTTGTAGACCAGGCTAGCCTGGAACTCAGCCATCTGCAGGCCTCTGCCTCCTGAAATCTGGTATTAAAGGCATGTGCTACCATGCCAAGACTTAATTTTCCATGTTTTAAGCAAACACAGTTTTTGAAAAGAGGTCTTCAAACATTTCCTGGGCTAGCCCTCAGACTGATGGGTAGCCCTGGCTAACTGCAAAGGTATGAAAACCTGCCCCAGCTTCCACAGTGCCTAGTAGGCCGGTGGTATAATGCCAGGCCTTCCTAAACCTTTAAGTCCAGAGCACTTTCACACTTGCAGAAAGATTAAGGTTTATAATCATCTTGCATTATCATGGGAGATAGAGATCCAATGTGTAACTGCACAGTACACTGCACTTCATAATTCCAGTATGCACCCAGTAACACCAAAGGGGAGCATGCCCCACCAGACGGAGAACGACAGGCACTGGCAGACGACGGGGAGACCCGCAAGCCTCTCCCAGCGATGAGCACCCTGAGTGGGTTTGTAACAGGCGTTGTCAGGGCTGAAATCAGAAAATCACAAACAGGCTTAGCAAGTTGAACATAATATTTTTTTATTTGTGTGAAAATATATATGTATATATTTGTGCACACAATATACATGCATATATGCATGTAATCAAGAAAAAGAGAAAAGTTATTGTCTTGGGGGAATCACAGGAGTGGTTGAGGGAGTGTAGCAGGGAAGGGCTGAAGAGAGAAAGAAAGGTGATGTAACACTATTTAAAATGAAGCATTATAAAAATGAAATTGCATCTAAAAAAGGGAAAAACTACAGGTTTCCAATCTAAGTAAGTTCTAATTGTCCATGTACAGAGGAAGCCTACTGAGGCATCGTGAATACCTAGAATGTGGTATTCTGATTGGAAACCTAAAACTGGATTAATAAAAGTAGTCATCCTAACAAAAGCAGTCCACAGACTCAGCAATCCCCATCCACACTTCAACACAATTCTTCACAAATCTTGAAAGAACAACTTGCAGCTCCGGTGGAAACCATGCTGATAGTAAGAGCTGCTAGAGGCATCCCCACCCTGACCTCGGCTGTACTACAGCGCTACAGTGAAGAAAACAGCATGGCAACGGCACACAACAGACGCCTCAGCTGAGGGGCTGAGTGGACAGCGCAGACCTCACTCTATGCACCTAGGCTGATTGCAGATAAAGAACAAGAACTACACTGGGAAACAACGCAGCATCTTAACAAATGGTGTTCGCTAACCAAACTGCTACACGTACAAGATTCCAAGCAGATACACACTTACCGCCCTGCATCCACCGCAACCACCTCAACAGAAAGCCAGGCAGACTGCACCACACAGAAGAGAAGGCTGAGGCACACCTTTGAAACCCTTGGAACAGGGAAACTTTCTACAAAACACTGTCAGCACAGGAACCAAGATCAACAATAAATGGGGTCTCATAAAACTGAGAAGCTTCTGCATGGCAAAGGACACCATCTCCAACAAAGTGGTGGTGACAAGAATGGGAAAGAGTTTTACTAACTGTGCATTCAATAGAAGGCTAATATCCAAAATACATAAGGAACTAAAAAAGCTAGACATCAAGAAAACAAATAACTCAATCAGAAAACAGGCTAGAGATTTAAACACAGACTTACTTCTCAGGAAGGGAAGCTCAAATGGTTGAGAAACAATTAAAGTTCAGTGTGCTTAGCAGTCAGGAAAATGTAAATCAAAACTACTTCCAGATTTTGTCTTAGCCTTGTCAGAATAGCTAAAATCAACGCCAATGTGGCAGCTCATGCTGGGAGGATGTGGAGTGAAGAAAGCATCCATCCACTGCTGGTGGGAGTGCACACTTGTATGCCTACTATGGAGATCAGCGTGGCCTTTCCTCAGGAAAACAGTAGCTGATCTACCTCAAGACCCAGCTCTCCCAGTCCTGGCCGTCTAACCAAAGGATGAGTCATCCTACCAGAGCCAGTCACTCAGCCACGCCCACTGCTGCTCTACTCATAATAGCCAGAAATTAGGAGATAAAAAAAGAATGGATAAACCAAACGTGGTACATTTACACAAAATATTTATTACTCAGTTGTTATGAAATCCACAGGTAATTGGATGAAACTAAGGGAAAAAAAAACAAACCATCCTCAATGAAGTGTCCCAGGCCCAGAAAGACAAATATGTATGTACTCACCACAAGTATTACATGTGGATATTAGCTGCTATGTCAGTGACAGCCAAGCTACAATCCATAGAACCACAGAGGTTGAGTAGAATAAAAGAGCGGGGGGGGGGGGGGGGGAGGGTGAAGGGGAGCCCGGGGGAGGCTAGGGTGTAGATAGACCTCATAGAAAAAGCTAGTAAAATAGACAGCTATGGATGGGTGGAGGTGGCTGGTCCAGGGGAGTCCACAGGGGTAGGAGGGGAGAGGAGGACAGGAAGGGCACATGTGAAGAGACAGCAATTTTAGGCATAACATGGAAATCCAATTCAATAGAAGCTTCCTAAATGAAATCGTCAACTAATAAGGGAGACAGAGCCCCAGATGGCCATCTCTTGTCACCAAATGAAGCTTCCAGGATACGGATCGAATTATTAAATCTAATGGAGTTATTGGACAAAGGGGTCCCAAGAGAGTCTGCAAACAACTCAGGCTATTGCTAAGACTATAGGTTGTTCTCCACAAACTGACAGCAAGGTCCTATTGCTGAAGACAACACTACACAACTCACTGATCATGAAGAATTCAAATTGGTATCTACATAGAGCCTTCAGGCTTAAGTACTAGAGCTGTGGTTCCCAACCTTCCTAACACTACAACCCATTTATGTAGTTCCTCATGGACAATAAAACTATTTCATTGCCACTTCATGTAACTGTAATTGTTACTGTCATAATTTAAATATCTGATATGCAGGATATCTTATATGCAACCACCAAAGGGCTCTAAAGTCTTTCATAGAGGATGGTACTCACTCTGCAGGTTCCCAAAGGGGATACATAATACTAACTCAGCAACAAACCCTTGGATCTACACAACTGTGTCCATCATGCAAGATATCTAACGCAAAGGTGGCATAAATCACCGAAGTAACCAGCCACTAACTGATTTGACTTAAGGCCCATAAGATGGAGCTCACACCTGAAACTGCTAGGGTGACCCAAAATCTGAGGCTAGATAGCTCAGGGACCTAGGGTGAAACTAATACTACTGTTAAAAAATAATTAAAAAGTAAGTAATAAAAAGAAAAACCACAAACAAAGGGCCCCACCACTTCAGTAATAAAATAACAGCTAATGGTGTTCTGCTATCAGTGCCTTGTTCAGCCGTCATCAGACAGGCTCCCTACTGCAGCACACGGGAACAAACACAGAGACCGCAGCAGACGTTATGCAGAGAATGGAAGACCTCGAGGCACGCAGTCCTAACGGATGTCTCTGCAAAATCATTCCCCTTAAGCCGGGCGTGGTGGCGCACGCCTTTAATCCCAGCACTCGGGAGGCAGAGGCAGGTGGATCACTGTAAGTTCGAGGCCAGCCTGGTCTACAAAGTGAGTCCAAGATGGCCAAGGCTACACAGAGAAACCCTCTCTCAAAAAAAAAAAAAATCATTCCCCTTATGGCTCTGGAAACTCTAAGGAAAAAGAAAAGGAAAGAGTGTAAAAGCCAGAGGGGATGGAGGACACCAAGAAAACACGGCCCACTAAGTCAATAAGCCGAACACGAACTCAAGGAGACGGAGGCAGCATGCACAGTTATGCACAGGTCAGCACTGGTCTGCACGAGTCTGCACCAGGTCTCTATGTACACAATATGGCTTCCAGTTTAGTGTTTTCATGAAATTCCTGAGTGTGTGAATGAGTGGATCTCTGTTTCTTGTGCCTTCTCTTGGGTTTTTACCTTCAGGGTTTTGTTTTCTTTTGTTACCAAAATATAAATATACCAAATTAAGTTTCTCATATGCAAATAAAAAAACCTAGTGAGAAAGTAACTGAGAACAGAATTCCATCCACAAAGGAAAAAAATAAAAAGAAAGAAAAACAATCTCTGTATTTAACCTGCCCATGAAGATATAAAAGGCCCCTACAATGAAAGGTTGAAACCACTAAAAAGACTGAAAAAGACAGCAGTAAACGGAAAGGTGCATGAAAACTACATACATACGTACACACGTGTGTGTGTGTGTGTGTGTGTGTGTGTGTGTGTGTGTGTGCGCGCGTGTGTGTATGGAAAAGGGGACACTATGAGTGCAACGAAAGTAAATGATTTTGGAGGTAAAAAGTAAAGATGCTGGTTTGCCAACAGCTCTTGGAAAAAAGACTTGCAGGGCGAGACAGGGATGGCTGGCAGCAGTGAGACTAGCCACCACTCACAGTGAGACTAGCCACCACTCACAGTGAGACTAGCCACCACTCACAGTGAGACTAGCCACCACTCACAGTGAGACTAGCCACCACTCACAGTGGAGCATGGAAGAAGGTATATGCAAACATAGAGTCCATGCTATAATTCAGAAAATTCTACTGTTTATGAAGCTCATTTCTGTAAGTACAAGCAAAGGAAAAAGACCCACTGTCTTCAATTCTTACCTAAGTCCCCACGTCAGGCTAGTTTATTCCATAACAAATAAACAACATTCTGCAAAACACACTTCAAAACATAACCTGACATGAAGAAACTATCAGCAAACCTCATATCCATCCACATGGTCAATATTATACAATCTACACATGATAAAAACGCTAATAACACTAAGAGCTTTAGTCACAACTAAACTTTTTTTTAATTTTTTTCCATTTTAAATCATAAGGCATCATGTCATATGACAGTAAAGGAGTCATCATACTGCTCAAAACGGAAGTGCAAGAAAGACACAAACGAGTATTGGGATAATTAAAACAGTCTTCCTCGCTTTTTAGAAGAAAAGATAAATTATACTACAATTATTAAGCTAACAAAGCAAGAGAAAATATGGGTAGAAAAATGACAATGATCTGCAAAATTCATAAGTGTGTCTTTCGTATAACCACAATGATCATATTTTATGCTGTCATTTTGCCTTTAATTGCTCGCCCTGGTACTTTTCTTCCTAGAAGCCATCAGTACCCCACAGAGCCAGATGCTGAACTGTAAAAACATACTGTGACCACAGACTTATGAGAAAGTGACTTTGCTGAGCTGGAGTGTGTGTGTGTGACAAGTTAATTTTTGCAATTATACATTTTCCAATGAAGCAACCAGCTTAGATGATTCGATTTCATTAAAAGATGCAAAGTCTTTACAATAAACTACTGACAGTCATTTTTATAAGCTTTAGTTGATATGAGCAAACAACTTTTGTGATAGCATACAAAAGTAGACACCGTCTCAGCAGAAACATATAAGCAACTTGCTATGTTGAGGCATGCCTAAGATTTCCTCATGTCAACAAAAAACTCGAACTACTTCGAGACATCTAGGAAACATGCACGTGAGTATGGCATTTCCATCATGACTTTTAAGCTCTGCTATATCATGTTAAACATCATACAAAAATGCAAAGGCATTTCAAAAGATGTGGCTATTGCAAAACAGCTTATCTGCAGGGTGCAAATTGTTCTAAATTCCAAATATTTTCAGTGGTGTCACTGTCACATATCCAACAGTAATAAAACAGCAGGAAACCATGTTCTGTTAAAACAGAGGTTGTTATCTGTGAAATTTTATTTTTGTACAGTTACCACAAAATTAGGGGGATGATATATATGGTTTTACTCATTTCAAGACATAGGAAGGCCAAAGCAAGGCAATCCTCTTTAAATTATCTCCCCCATATTAAAAGTTATTTCTTGATAAATGTGTCAGGCAGGGCAAAACAATCTAAGCTAAGTATTCCAAAGCGCTCTCTCTCTCTCTCTCTCTCTCTCTCTCTCTCTCTCTCTCTCTCTCTCTCTCTCACACACACACACACACACACACACACACACACACACACACACACACTTCTAACTTAATTGAAGCTCTGTTTTTACCATATTGTCACCATAAAACATAAATAGAATATTAAAATATTAAAATTTTCTGGATAAATCTGAATAGTTTATTTTAGGATTTTAATAAATAGTATTGGTTTCTGAATATAAAGTTATCACACATCACTTCCTAATTTAAAGGAATATAAAAGTGATAATTGAATATTCATTTAAAAATAATGCCGAGTTCCAGAATTCTAAAGAACTTTGAAGCAGTTACTCCAAGTCCCTTCTTCCCTCCTTTCCTACAAGGGTGAGGTACATACACCCAGGCGGACAACACATGCTAAGAACAGGGAAGCCAAGCGCTGTGGTGGAGATCAGGAGTGAGATGTGCACCAGGCCTTTGATACGTGTCCTCTGGTCCAAACCCTAGCATTGAAGAGCCGCAACAACCCTCTCAGAGGCCCCTGGGCCTTGTCCTTGTGTTTCTGCTTGCTTCCTACTGAAGTCTGAATCTCTTTATTTGCCCTCTTCTTTCTCCTTGTATTACCACAAGTGCCACAACCCTGCTGCCGACCTCCAACCTCACTCCTAATCTCAACATCTTTCTCAGTAACCGACAGACCAAAAGCTCAACAGACACCTAAGCACATTTGTGCTGCTCTCCTCTGCAAAGCCAGCAGCGGCCTCCTGGCAGGCTTCTGGTCCTCCGCGCTCCTCCCTTTGCCACGTTCCCCTTCAACTGGCACCTCCACCTGGTCCTGTTCATACACAGAGGCATCTGGCCTCTTTCTTCTAGGTCCTTTACTGCCTTCATCAGGGCCACTCACTGTGCTCACCTCAGCACAGTTTCTCAGACAGACTCCAGGGGTGACAGGGCTGAGGACTCTGACAAGTTCCCCACCACTACAGGGAGAAGGATTAACAAAAGCAAGTGCATGCAGATGCGGCTTTTCTGGAACTCCTCTTGTCTTCCTTTGGAGTCTTGTTTCTTCTTCAGGCTCTGCCAGAGGCACATCAGGAGACAGCTGCTTCTCACAGCCATGCCTTCTGACACTGCCGCCCAGGCCCAAAATGACCTTTCCTATCACAGCCACAAAGAAAACTGCCATGTGTCATGGATGTTTCTGTGATGCTTTCTGTGACTTCCCCAGGCCAATCCAGGCACCCCTGCCATGTCAGAACAGCTCGTGACACATACTCTGTTACAGCCAGTAAAGAATCATTTGGAGACGGACTGCTGGTGTCACTCAGGATTAGGAAGGCAAGGAATGCAATGTGTTACTCTTTCTGTCCAGTACAAAGACTCACTCAGTAACATTCTTACTTTCATATAAACAATTTGCTGGATGATTAAGCATTTCAGGGCATAAGAAGAGAAAGAAAATAATTGTTTTACTCAAACTAAAAAAGTTCAGCAAGAATAATTTTGAAATGTAGTAAACCAATAATGTGAAAGTGCAAACTACTACTATATTTCATTCCAAAACACAGCTCCGACTAAACCACAGAGAAGGGGGTGGGAACTTCTGCTTGGTTTTCCAAGTCCAGACAAGGTAAAATGACCACTGGAGCAGGATGAGGTTCTGTAAGCTCTCTCCACAGAAGCCAAGACACACCCAAGGCTTCCTAGCTACTCCTGTGTGGCACTCTCTTGTTAAGTAGAACCAAAGGCCCTAGCTACCTTAAGCCTGAGGCATGCACCCACATTATCTCACAACTATTGGAAACATCATTTCCCTGCTTGAAGACCTATAAGCAAGTCGGACTAAGCAGGAAGAAGGGCCAGAGCCGCAACACGACCCTGTGCCTAAGACTGTGGGGTCAACTGAAGAAGACCAATGTCTCACGTCAAATGAAACGGCCTTCCTAACAGCCACATTTTACATCTGTCAAACTCAGAGTCTCAAAATAGTAAGAGCTCAACTAGTCAAACCCAAACCATTCCTGTAACATCAGACAAACACACCACGCATGCCAGGCCAGAACACATAACTGACAAAATTCTTTAGTTTATAAAAAAAAAAAATGAAATTCTCCACCTTTAAGTAACTTTTCTTTGGATAACTTATACTAGGACTGCTCCAACAAACTAGGACAAGCTTCAGGATTTAAGACCAACACAAGAACATATGCCTTACAGATCTGTAGGTCCCAGGTCCTACGCACAGAACTATAACCAGGGTCTCAGTAGAGCTGTCCTGCTTTGGGGACCATCCAGGTGTGGTTTCTTTCCTATGTCCTCTGGTTCCTGGTGGCCACTCCCATCTACTGCCCCATTTTCAAAATGGGTTGAGTTCTTCCGAACTAACACTCTGTCTTCCTCTTTCACTGTTTCTCACATTCAAGCACCCTTACTCATGTTGGCTTGATAAAAATCATCTCTGAATTTTACATCCAGCTAAGCAGCATCTCTAAATCCACAGCAATCTGACCCCTCATTGCCATGTAAGAAACATGGTCACCAGTTTCCGGATTTAGGACAGACATGAACATCTAAGGAGGGTAAAAGTATTGCTTTCCAAATAAAAGCAGATTGCGATTGGAAGCTATGGACAATATACATTTAGGTGCCTCACTCAGATCCTGCTCCTTCCTACCACAGACGCCATGAGAAGCAGGTGCAGGCCACGCCCTCGTCATTCGTCTTACACTGCTACTTCATCTCACAGTACGCTAGAAAAACAGCATGGCGCTTAGTCTTAAAGGCTCTTTATTATCTAGTAAAAGGGAGGAGTTTCTACTCCTTCACCTCTGAGCTCCATAAGCTTGACTACTACATACCCAGGGTTTCCACTCTCCGGTCAGAATGCATATGTTTACTCAAAATGTAGCAAAGTAGCAAAGAAAAGCCAGACGTGATGATTGCCTTGCTTGATTGTCAGCTTGTGAGATATGTGAACATTAGGAAATATGCATTGGGTAATAAGAATAAACTATAAAAATTACATAGCATTTCTTCAATGCTAAAACGCATCTTTATTGTCTCATTTGATTCAGGCATCATATGAGTGTACTCATAAAAACGTTACTGAGAGCAGAGGCCATATAGGCAGGTCCTACAGTTAAGCACACACTGTGTCAGCCAAGGAAGTCGGTGTTCAGGGTGGTGTCTGAGAGAAAGGCACGGGCATTTATACAGTTCAGAGGGGAAACAATAACAACACTCTAACATTTTGTAGAGCATCAGTCACATGTTCTTATACATGCTTGTATGAAAACCATGGACAAGCATACACTGCTACACGAACAGGGAAGTCTGAGTTAATTAAAATTCGTAAATGAAAATGTTAAAGTGAACATAAACATTCTAGTAAAAGTAAAACTTTGTCACACCAGAGAATTGTATAGTTCTTCATTTTTATTTTTTGTTAAGTTGCATGACATATACAGGATTAAGTAAATTGGTTAAATACAATATAGGCTACATGCAAAAGAAAGCAGCATACAAACTTAAAATACCGTCCTAAACTATCTAAAGTTAAAATCTAACTGTTACCACTCAAAGCTAGTTAAAGCCTAACAAATGCAGAACCTACAGCACTGCGTCACACCTCACAGCTACAGCACTGTGTCACACCTCACAGCTGCAGCACTGCGTCACACCTCACATGATTAGTATATTTAAAGAAACAGACACAACTGCCATCCTTTTAACTAAAATTACCACAAGACGAATTTTCTTTTAAAATGTATTACCTGAGATTTTCATAAATTCATATTGACATCATATGGTAAAATCTCAGGAAACAGTAAAAAAGATTTTTGTTCCACCTCCAGATTTTTGCTTCTAGAAGCACATATAACAAAGTTGGGGAAACATAGGATATTCTGGAAGTGACAGGATTATTTCAAAATCCAATTATATCTGTTCATTCCCTTTTGCTTAATTAAAGAAAAAGGCATCAAACCCTTCCTCAGCAGTAATCAAGTGAAGGCTGCGTAGCACAGAAACAGTAATTAACTTAACCTTATCACTGCACTGTATCGGGCCATTCATGTGCAGCAACAGTATCAAAGCTAAGAATCAATGCCATCAGCCTCGTGCATCTCACGGTCTCGGAAATACTGAGTGGTGACCTCTGTAGCGGACCAGCTTTGTTCCTGCCTAGCCGTACTGGAAGAATGCTCCTCCCTTATGACTTTCATGGAAGTTTAACCACGAAATCAGGGTGAGCTAATTCATTATCAATGCCAGGAAGGTACAACCAAAAAAAATCCTTTCAACGTAATCAGGTATTAAAGTTACTGCATATAAACTCAACCTAGAGAGCCTGGGGGCTTAGCTTCACAATGACAAAGGATGTGGGTTTACAGACGCATACCCAGGAAGCCTCAGTCCCAGAACGTATGCTTTTGAAATTTCAGTACCTCCTCTACATTGCATATCTCATCAGACACATATGCATGGGTGGTTTTAATGTGGATTAATTCAACCTACAAGACTGATGTTTATGCAATTCCTGAAGATTAAATTTATTCAATTATGCCAATTTACTTGATATTTTATTTGTTTTACTAGAAAATATTTCAAAACATAAGAAATCAACATTTGAATATACATAGCTTAAAGTCATCTATTCATTACTCCCAGTTACGTTCAGGCCTATTTTGTTATCCCTGAAGGATCAGAAATTCTTCTGCCAAGACATTACTCTGAGGCCTTTCGCTTTCACCCAGTAAGACACTAAATCATAGGGGACAATTATCAACAAATTCTCTGCGACAGGCCCAAAGCCTGCTGAGGTAATGCAGCTGACAAACTTTGATGCGCTGTGCCCGGGCACATTATGTTCATGTAGTGTGTACATCTGGGCACCCTTTATGGCAATGCTGCAAACAGCCAATCATTTATTCCACTCTAATTAGCACACATGTAAATCCTCACCAATCAAGTCAAGCATGGGGTTACTGTTGTGGCAGCCATACAGCAAGCTGGCAGAACCACCTCAGAAGGATGGGAGGCCACGCCTGGGCTTGATTTGAACCTGCCATCACACCAGGCAGGCTCCCCGAGAAAGGGCTGCAACCAGCTCTCCCTTTCAGAATTGATCAAGAAGTCTCAGAAGAAAAAGGTCAACAGGCACAACGCTGATCAGCCACAGTTGTTTTATTATTTCACTTGTCCTAGGAATACCTGAAGCAATGTGCTTCCCCATTACTGAAAACCCCAATAGTTACCTTGAACAAAAGTCAGACTAAGTTATAAATACGCTTTAAAAGAAAGGATACAAGAAAAGTTCAGAAAAAAGAAAGAACAGCAGTACATATGAAGTAAGCCTGTACACGGCACGACACTGTGTGCGCCTACACACAAGGACCATGATGCAAATGTTTCTCCAGGTTATATTGCCTTTATCATGTAAGAGTATGAATATTTTTTGTACCAATTTATCAAAAGCAATAACTCCAGCTGGAAGGATCTCCTCTTGCAGCTTATACACTAAAACAGGTAAGAAATATAGGTAGGACACCATTTGATGTTTTTTAATCTGCTCTGTTACTTTTTTCACCACAACGAAATCTTGACTGTTATTTTTAGACAGCATCGTGCACAGGAATATAGAATTTTAAAAAAAACAAGAAAATTGTTGAAGCCAAGAGCAGAGATTTCTGTCAATAAAAAAAAAAATTAAAAATAAGCAGCACAGTCTCTTTATGGGTCCCCGATGTGGGGAATAGGGACTACATCTGACATAGAGTCTGGTCCTCGCAGCAACTTTTATCACTTCCCCCTGGCAGGGCAGCATTGCCAGGCCACAGAGGAAGAGAACACAGGTGAGGCTTGATAGGCAGAAGTCATGTTAGGGGAGGAGGGCTCCCCTTTCTGAGGACTAGGGGAGGGAGGGAGACAGGATGAGAAGAGAGGGGGGAACAGCTCTGAGACTGGCTGAGACATGAATGTCTACGCACAGACAATGCTTCCTGTTGGCTACAGAAGCCCTGTGAATTATTATTAGATGCCATTCTTCATATGGGATGAATGAATATTTACAAATGTCTTTTTCTACTCATACAAAGAGCAAAAAACCAGCCGTAATTGTTCTGTGCATCAGACACACATACCTTATACATTTATAATTTTAAAACTGTATAATGCTTGTGAGAAATTATATATTTTAGGAACAAAAGAACCGGATACTGATGCCTGGATCAGACCAGACAGGATTCATTCCTCTCAGCATGCTGAACACTGACATCCTGCAACCTTCGTGCTTCAACACCAAGTGCTTCAGTTGCTGTTCCTCATCAGAACAGGACAGCACCCAGGGCAGCTTCGAATAAAGCTTCCAATCCCAATTGGTCTAGCATTTCAAACTGTGCTACACACGACTCTAATTAAGCCTGGAATTTTTCAACATTTAGACACTGAACCACAAATGTTATTCCTACCTTGTTTAATCACTTTCCTCAATTTTCTTTGGGCCCCTACAAAGGTATTATTTGTCCCAAATCAACTAGAAGAAACCTTAAGAGAACAACACCCCATTTCCCTTGAGGGCAGTTGGGTATGTTTTTTAGTTGCTTTCTTGGGCAATAGATGTTTATTTTCATTGGGAGTTGGTTATAAGTTATTATTGGCCATATTCGGAGAGAAAACAAGGTTGGATTCAGGGATGTCTCTCCTTTCCTTTATCTTTCATTCTTAGGTTTGGAGATAGGGGTTGAAAAGAAAGAAGGGAACTATAGAAATACATAGGGATGATAGGACAAAAAGTAGATTAGTGAATCTACTCCTCAACTTAATGGCTTAATTGTTACTCAAAAGGTTATTTTTAATTCACTGGTATAGAACTTTGTATATAGATGCAAAGTAAGTTTAATTTTAGATACATTGGTATAGAATTCAAATTTAGAACTATTCTTTATTATATATATTATTTATATATGTGTATATGTATACTCTACTCTAATATGAAGTATTGTACCCATACAACTCAATTATAATACAAGGTTTACTTCCAATACTTTGAGCGTATTATTGCAGGCTGTTTAGGATAAGTAAGTTATACAAGTTAATTGTTAGTTGATCAACTCATGGTCATATCAATTACTAGTCTATTTTTATCACAACAATACACATCCTAGGTATAACAGATAGATATGACTCTATAGAAAGATAAGGTAAATAGTTAGACAAGGTCTTCAAAATCCTCAGAGACAAGCAGAGTACGGCATTCAAAGATGTTTTTGCTATTTTAAAGATTCATTTACAATGAAACAGGATTAACTCCTGGCAACACCCAGCCTAACTCAAAGAAGATGATGAGCATCAAAGAACCTCCTTATTGAGATAGCTTCAAATGTGGCAAACAAGCCACTGTGCAAAATGTCCGCATTTCTACCACAGACAGAATTCTGCCTTAAAATGGGCAAGCTTGGATGCAGGCAGAGTCAATGGCCAAACTCTGTACGGCCTCAATAGTTCCTGCCTCACAAATATGTCTGTCAGATATACTGGGCCAGATGGTGAAGATGATGCTCCAATATTACAGAGAGTTTTGGGTGTCTGTTTAGACAGCAAACTGTCTCTGTCATCTTCTCATTTGGGAAGCTTTTAGCCTGCACTCCCAGCATGCTCAGGTCATCAAGTTTATTCCTTCGCAAGTCTCTGATGGGGTTGAAGACCAGATAGTTTAGTTTTACAACTAAGCTTAGTTGTTTAGGGGCTAAGATGTTTTTAGGTCTAGATAGATGTTTTAAGTTGATAATGATGAGATATGATAGATAAACATTCAGATTTTAGATGCACCAAGATAGGAAAAAAATGTTTTGTCAAGGTTGCCAAATACAAATAGCCAAAACACTATGAATGTAACATTTATATAATTCCTGATTGTGTCGTGGTTCTTCTTTCTGTAGGTAATTTATCGTATGTATATATATATGTGTGTGTGTGTGTGTGTGTGTGTGTGTGTGTGTGTGTGTGTGTGATCATATAAATGCATATGTAAAAAATATTTTTAAAAAAATGTAAACAAGATATAACTAGAAAAAATGAAAATTTAATGTTGAATTCAGCAAGTCTTTGTACTAAAAAAGTTTTCTCAACAGTATCAAGTAGCCATGTTTTTGCAGATTCATTTTAACTTGATATTATAAATTATACCATTAAAATGCTTAAGAATTTCTTCAATAAACATTTACTAACTTCCTTGTGTATGGTAGTACTGAACAATCCACATTACAAGCACATGGGACAGGATATCATCATCTGAGCAGTTAATGCTCAAGACTTATGCAATCAAAATACAAAAAATAATAATAAAAATTTAAAAAGCATAGGCAGAGAGAGGAAAAAGAAGAGAATTGCAAGTTTTAAGTTGTTTGTATTGGGCTGCAGTCATTGGACACCCCTGTCTGAGTTTAGAACCTCACTATATTGAGAAAAGATGGCATACTGATGACAATAATAATTTTAAAATCCAATACAAAAAAAGGTCCAACAGTCTTAGATGATCATGAAGTGCTCCTTAAAAAAACAACACCCATTTCATCGATTAATGATACTTACAAGGAGTTGGGTGGTGGTGCCACACCTTAAATCCCAGCACGAGGAAGGCAGATCTCTGAGTTCCAGGCCAGCCTGGTCTACAGAGTAAGTTCCAGGCCAGCCAGGGTTATATAGAAAAGCCTTGTCTCAAAACAAAACAAACAGACCAACAAACCAAGAAAAAAACACCAACAACTAAAAAAAGAAAAGCTCACTAGGTAACCAAAGAATTAAGTTAAAGAGTAACTGAAGAATTAATTCACATTTTGAAAACATTTCCCTAATAACTCCCTTTCAAGTGTTTTAGAAATACAATAAATACATAAAACCACTGGGCTCTTTACTCTTGTAAAATCCAAAGTAACACAGAATGAAAGACCTAAAATACAGGAGCTCTTGCAGGAGTCACAAGAAGCTGCAGGACCTGTCTGCCAAAATGAACAAAGCGGAGCAGCTGCACTAAAAGGCTGCCTGTCCCACAGCTCTTAGAGAGGGTCTCATTTAGTGACGCCCCAGCCCAGAAGAGGAACACTGACGAGGTCTTGTTTTCACTTTTTGTCAAGGACTCCACAGGCTGACATCCTCAGCTAGCAGCTTATTTTCTGCTCTCCTGAGTTGAGTGTGAACTGCGCCTGAGTGGAGACATGGCCTGTCCTAGTCACAGCTAAACAACGTAACTAGGGCTCATGAGGCATGTGTTTAGTGGATGGAAGGATGACCACAGTAGCCTGCTCGTTCTGCTGTCACCTGCATAACTCCTTTGACCACACCCAAGGCTGTGTGGTTAGTTTTTGTCAACTTGAAACAAGCTGCCTGAGCTCCTGTCCTGACTTTCCTCTGTGAAGGATATTACCGGGAAGTATATGAGGAAATAAACCCTTTCTTTCACAAGTTGCTTGTGGTCATGGTGTTTATCCAAGCAAGAAAATCAGGCTAGGACATGCACCAAATCTGAAGGCCATCCCTGTCAATCACATTTTATTCTAGAATTGTGTTAAGATATACTTATAGAAGAAACAAAATACATGCTAAATGAAAATGATCATAATTACTGTATGTTAAAATGAAAGTCTGGAACATAAAAATGAAATAGAAAGATCAAAGAAAAGACAGTAATCCAAGAACACAAAAGATGACAGTTTTATGAAAATGCAATCTAAAAACTGAAAATTCTATTGACATTATACAACTTCAGATTTTTAAATTTTATATAATTCATCTTTAAACACATTACCATTGGATATTATAATCCATAAATTTAACAGTAATGACCAAAAGAATGAGCTGAGGGATGAGGAACTATATATCACAAGTAAACACAAGAGAGATGCAAGACAGACCAAATCATATTCCAAAGGAGCCCTAATCTTTGGGTAAAAAGGAAAACAAGAAAATGGTCTTGACTAGCTGACAGGAGAATGTCTCATATACAGTTCTGTGCAAACAGAGTGAGAGAGAGGCAATATGGGCTTCTCTTTGATCTATGAATAGTCACCAGGGTATTATATTTTATATGCAGATTGTGCTCACCAGCAAGACAAAGTTCACATCTCACATCAAGACCTTTTTTAACCCATTTCTTTTAATTTTCATATTGTCAGAAATGTCCACCACGTATTTTCCTCTCTATTTATAAGACACTACCTATTAATTTTCAAATTTATCTACTTACTGAGTCACTAATAAAGAGCAAAAATACAATTTCACCAACATAAATGATTTCTGAGTTATAATACACCAAAAGATAGCTGTTTAAAAAGATAACCTATGTTCAAAATAGAAAAAAAATTATACTCAAAAACAGAGTATTTACATTTGAAGACTGTAGATGTGGAATATGTACACAAACCACGGGTATGATGTGCACGCCTGTGTCTCTGGGCGCATGAATACAGGGCATGTATGTACGTGCGTGTGCGTGAATGTGGAGGCCAGAGGCTGACACGGGTATCTTTCTCAGCCACTGTCAACCTTCCATGTAGGTTCTCAGTGAACCTGGAGCTCACTAAGGGAGCAGGCCAGCCAAACTAAGACTACATATTAACTCACCTGCTCCACTACGGGCTGAGGACCAGGCTCGGGTTTTTATGACTGTGGAGCAAGCACTCTGAGAGCATCACAGACAACTAAGCCAGATCCAGGTAGTGTGAGTCGCCTTGGCCATCGGGGCTGAGGGCATCTGCACACACGAGGGGTTCATGGCAGCCGTTCCGTCTCCACACTCCTCAGAGCCTCTCTCCAGACAGAGAACCCAGTTACCCTCCTACGCTTTCTTTGGGACGCCTTCTGCAAGCTGGGCTTCTGGTTTCCATAAAGAAAATGAAAAGGGCATTTTTCTCAAGTGCAGATACCATTAAGACACTTATCGATCATCAATAAATTATTAAGAAATTAACTCACCCAGGTTAAACATGGCCAAACTACCTCAGACACTAAATGCAATGATGCGTAAGTGATAATAACATGCAAAAACTCTCTACAGCATATGGACAAACAGAGAGCTACTTCCTCCGTTTGCCCACACAATCGAGGGCATCACAGCGCCACATGGCTGACCTGCAACGCCGTCATGCCTGCCAACAGTCATGGGTCTCCTGCATCCCCACGTCTCACCTCAGAACACAGCCTTCAGAATCACTGATGTAGACAGATAGCTCAGGAAGAAGTAATAGAAAAAAGCAGAAACTTCGTCTGAACAACAAAATCATGTTTCCCACTGAGTAGCCACTGCTGTGAAGTGACAGCCATGCCAACATAGCTACGGCGCTAAATCGAGTGAGCTGTATGTGGTCCTGGGACAGCAACTGCATCCTTTATGTAATGATGAGCCTGGAAACCCAGAGAGCCACAGCTCCACCCAGGACGGCAAAGTGAGCTACTGTTGCATTTTCTTACAGTGTTTGTCTCTCACTTGACAGTATATATTCAACAGGTAGATTTCCATGTAATGAAAGAGATCTCTGCAAAGTTCCAAAAAAAAAAAAAAAAAAATCAAATAAAGGACCAAAGCAAATACAGAAATTCAACAGTTAGCACCTGAATCTTTTTCCCATCAAGTGTTACACTTTACTTAAAAACATTACCTGACTAATCAAAATCACTATGTACAGGAGACTGAGAGATTTTGTTAGAATGTCATTTGCCAAAAAGACATATCACATAACAAAACCTTATATTTTTAAAATACAGTACCACTGGTATATCATTCTGTAATATAGTGGTAATGTAATCATTGGTGGTTTTATGATTAAAAGCATATACTGGTTTAAAAAAAAAAACAATGTTTGAAGGTTGGAGAAATGGCTCAGAGATTAAGAGCACTGACTGCTCTTCCAAAGGTCCTGCATTCAATCCCAGCTACCACAGGGTGGCTCACAACCATCTGTAATGAGATCTGGTGCCCTCTTCTGGCCTGCAGGTGCACATGAGGGCAGAATACTATATGAACAATAAATAAATCTTTTTTTTTTTTAATCATTGTTTTTAGCCCAAACAAGATATACAAAAGGCCCTTTGTAATTGCTCAGGATTTATCACCTTCACTATATTATGACGTTTTTCTACTGCTTGTGAGTCTGGCTACAGGTACTGGGCACAGGGATTGTGTCGCTGCTGTGCCACACCACCTCTTTGCTGGGCTACTGCACTGGGAAGAGTAAGAGCTGGGCTGCAACCACTCTGCCTCCATTAAGATCCTCTATCCATTTCTCTAACCACCAGGGCAGGTAATGTAGGGCAAGATCCTTAAAAAACTAAGGCTTTTTTAGAACACCTCCATTCTCAGGCCTGAGACAGTAGGAAGGATCACAGACCTCCATCACAGACTACACACAGTGCTGTGGGCTCTGTTTGTTCCCACTCTTCTTCATCTGTCTTTCCTTCACAACTGTTTGCCAACTGAATTTCAAGTTTCATGACCCGATATGTAAAAGGAAAAACCAAACCAAATCAACAACAACAACAACAACATTTTTTTTTTAAAGCTTTACGTTTTACAGAGGTTGTCTGAATTTAGCAAACGCACAGTGGGCCACTTAGTATGAATGAACTTTTTTTTTTAAAGCAGACCTGGCAGCCATGTACTTCCAGTATCCCTCAGCCCCTACACATTACAGGGTGTGGCTGGCATACCCACCCTCTACTGTGAAGCCACCCCAGGGTCTGAGATGCCCTTCCCTTCCTTACCACAGAGGCTCTTCTGAATATAATCCAGCTGTCTTGGTTACCAGCCTGTCCTTTTGTTGTACCTTTACCCTCTTGGCTGCTGAGCCTGCCTTCCCTCTCTCTCCTCTCCCTCCCACTCTGCTCACGTGGCCCCTCTTGGTCTGGTCATATCACTCCAGACTCCCTCCCTGTGCTCTCTCTTTTATCTACAATAAACTTTCTTATCCACCATACCTAGGAGCAGTCATGTCTTTCCATTTTATTTCTTTTTTTTTTCATTCAGCTACCAGATTATATGGACACAAGAAATTACAATTTCTTAAGGACTCATTAACAAAATAAAGAGAGTTCAGCTCTGGACACTTATAATGTACTTCACAGAGACTGGCTATCCTATAGAGGAGGGACAGTCCCTCTCATGGACTCCCAGAGACTAGGAGCCCTGAAGGAAAGGACCCCACATTCCTGTGGGCCTCCCCCTGGGCTGGCTGGCATCAGCAGCCTCAGCACACAGGCAACGGAAGAAAGACAATCAGGAGTTCAAGGCCAGACTGGCTGATGACACCATTACAAAGAAATGAAGTGGAAGAGAGGATGTTGTTTAGAACTAATTCCTTTGCTCTTTGTTGCCATTTATTCTGCAATGATACTTTATATGAACGTATATATTCATATGAAATCAATGATTATGTTAATATGCTTCTCTAATTCATTACTTAATAAGCAACTTATTAACATACAATGGGAGTGGCTTAAATTTATACTATTTTTTAAATTTTACTATAATTCTTTCAATAGAACATTTACCATAAGGATCAATAAAATATATATAAATTTAAAAATACTATCCGTTAAAAATGCACATACAGTATTACAGAAGTCCATTTTTAGACTTCCACTGCTCCTCAGCTGTCACATTAAAAATAGACTATTTGACTATTAAAATACCTATTTTGGAGTAACTTCTACTGTAAATGTCAGAGATGTATGTTCTAAGAAAACTGTCCAGGCACAAATAAAACATAAGCATCTTTTTCTGTCCAGGTCTGAGCTAAGATTCTTGACCCTGAACTGGCAGATGGCAACTGCAAGGGTGATGCACTGTTTAACACAGCAACACCTCAGGCAGGCCCCTCACAGAAGAGCCTTCAGAAGTGGAATATTCACAAGCATGCTTCCTTCCTGCTTATTCCAAACAGAATGATGGCTGAGCTATAAAAAAATTAGACTACAAATCCTTCTTTTAAGCCTGAGTTTGAAGACTTACAAAATAAAGTGTATGCAGAGATTTGAATTATTTATAGGGGTCTGTAAAATTATTTATATACAATGCACACCCATATGAGTAAAGAGGCTAAATTATTATCAGTTCAAAAGCCAAGAATAATAAAAAAAGAAAAAAGAAAAAAGAAACCTATAATGAAAGAAAAGTTAAAGATGCTGAAATAAGTGCCCAATTAAGATTAGATTCAAATCAGAAACCACCATGTAGAAGAAATGGTCGACACTGAAACTGTTTAATAAAGTTCACCCACTATAGTGAACTCGTATGGTTGGGGGACAGGGGGTCAGTGGTGCCTGAGAGAACGGAAGAGCACTCAAGTGCTGTGTTCTTCCTTGAACTAGGTTTATTTATGGAATCAAACATCATCAAGTTGCATGCTCATGTATTGGCCTATGATACATATGCAGATCATAAACTACAGAATTTAAAACTAAAGCTAAACTCGTAGATAGGAAGAAAAAAACTACATATAAAAAATAAAAGTCACACAAAATGGCTAATATCTGTGGTAAGTTATCTTGCCTGCCCTCTGGCATACTATACATTTCTTATTAATTGAGTTTCTCGGGAAACCTATTCAATAGGAAGCAAGCTGCTTCAGGTGTCAAGCAGCCCTTGGGACAACTGCCTACTATCTTATTCTGCTCTGGGTATCATAAATTAACAGAGCACAGGTGATATGGGCAAAAATCAATTTCCTCATAGCTCTGCAAGGGTAAGACCCAAGTGCCATTTTCAAGGCTCAGATAGAAGCCTTGTCAGAAATCTGACACCTGATCAGTCTGCTTCACGCAAACAAAACCAAGCAGAGTGTTCTCTGTCCTCTTCATCCTGTTGTACAAGCATCTCACTTTAAAGATTTAATTTAACGGTCCTGGCTAACTGACTGTCAACCTGATTGGAACAAGAAGTGGCTAGGAGCTTAGCAGAAGCTCTGTGAACGTCTGTGATCACCTTTCCAGAAGACCAACCTTGAACGGATGTGGGTGGCACCAGCACAAACACGGTAAAAAGGCAAAACCAGGCATCAAGGCCTCCTCCTGTCCCGTCTCTACCGACTGACTACCAGTGTTAGCAGCAGCTCTGCCATGTCCTCCCAAAGCTCAGACAGAAGCCAAGAAGCAAAGCAAATGTGCTTGTTTTTAGCTGTTCATGCCAGGTATTTACATCACAGTGGCATACAAGCTAAGTACACACTTCCTTACAATGCTTCCTCGAATTTCCCTCCCACTGGAGGTGAAGAGTTCCTGGGAGCTCTGAGGGACACAGTGAAGAGCCCAGCCCTAGCACATAGCCGCACAGCTGGACTACTAGCAAGCACATTTTCACGGGTTGTAATCAAAGAAAACATTTCATTTGCATACAAAGGACTCCAAAGTTAACAGTTGATGTCAAGAAGCCGAAACAGTGCTGTGTTAACCCTCCCTTAATCATTCTGTATTTCTGACACCCTCCCAACTGAATCTTCAGCATGGTGAGTCTAGCTGACAGAATGACAGTTCCCTTCCATTAGACCTCACTGCCTGTCTGTCAGTCGGTCTGTCTGTCTTTCATTCTTTCTCCTTTCCCTCCTCCATTTCTTTTCTTCTTTTTCTCTAGACTAGTGTGAAGGTCCCTGCAAATGAGAAGGCCAGCAGAACAATCAGAACGAGGCAAGAAACTCCAGTTCAGCATGACTTCATTAGCCTGTGTTGGTTCAATCTTCTAGAGTCTGGCCCTGGGCAGCTTACTGTAAACATAGGGAAGTACAGCACAATATGGTAAAAAGATCCCTAGTAACAATTACCTCAATCCTATGTGCACAACGAAGCTTAAGGCATGACTACATTAAAACTCTTTTGCAAAGTGTATGTGACCTTTACCATGAAGATGGGTTCTACAGCTTAAGGGCCTAGGGTCTGGTGTGGCCTCAGTCATAATGCTAGTGCACAGGTCACTAGGCTATAAAGTACATGTGACATCTCCCCTAAAGATGGGATCTGTTGACTGAGAAAAAGAGGGGCCTCCTGCCATGCTACTCACATTTCTGGTTTCCCTAGTGCTTGCCTATGCCACCCATGCCCTCTGCAGACTAGGAACTGACAGATGAGCCTTTACCAGGAAGCTCACTGTGAGCTGACTGTATTAGTAAGGGCTCTCTAGAATATCAGGACTTATAGAAAAAATATACACATATATTTCAGTACATCTCAGAAATATATAATCAATATGTATGTGGATAGATTAGACAGAAAGATATAGACATGGGGGATTTATAGGCTATGGTCCAACTATTTCAACAATGGTTGGCTATAAAGGAAAACTTCAAGCTGCCCAGTCTACCAGGCTGAAATGGCCAGGCAAGCAGGCAGAGAGCAAGAGCCTCTGGTCTTCTGTGTCCTCATATAAGTTTCTAGCAGAAACTGTGACCCAGAATAAACGGGTATCTTCCCACCTCAAAAGTCTGCACTAGAAGTGGATTCACCCACTTCACCCCAAGGGGGGACGTCTCTCACAGGCGTGCCCTGTAGTGCATTCCAAATGTGCTCAGGTTGACGACCAGCAACAGCCATCACACTGCTTAGGAAACAGTTACGTTACCAACCAGGGTCTGCCTTATATGAGTGATTATTTCCACCCTATACACTAACCAAGTTTGGGGACTAAGTGTCCATTCAGGAATTACAAAAATAAGAAATCAACTTGGGAAATGGCATTAAGGTAGAGAAAAGTGGCTTTTATGGGAAAGTAATAGCTGAGATTTTAGGGGCAGAAGACAAGTAGGGCCATTGTGCGGAAAATGAGGAAGACTAAGGAAAACAAAAGTAAGGTCAGCCCAACTGGAAGCATGCTGTTACTTCCATCCACCAACATCACACTTTAGACACAACTAATGAAAGTGACTTCATATATTTGCTACTTTGTTTAGGGAGTACCAGACACTCCTGACCTTTGATAGATAGATAGATAGATAGATAGATAGATAGATAGATAGATAGATAGATAAAATAAAACTGCTGACTATGTGGCCCTGTAGAAATCAATCATTGTAAACCAAGTAGGTAACATCTCTTCCAAGAAATGAAAAACTTTTATGCTTAATATACTTAGAAGTGTACTTTGCAAAGAAAGCTCAGGGTTTGCAAACAACTAGCATTAAAAACTATATACACAATGTACAATATATAAAGAAAACACTGTTTAGTATCCGAATACCCTTTGGAAAAAGAGTCACTATAAAATTTATGTAAATTTACAAGTTTGACATAGTTGATGTGCTATAAGCACAGTAACCAGATTTATGCTATGCAAGCAGAGTATTAATAGTATTGTAAACGCCAGGGGTAATGATAATTTAAACACTACAACACACTCTTTAGGGACAACCTTAACTTGTTAAGAGCAATGTGCAAGTTATTTTATCTCAAGAGAACCACATTTATAAATTACCAGTAGCCTTTCAATAAAATAAGTACTGCAACAATGTTAGAAACTGTGCTGTACTGTGGGCTTTAATACAGCTTTTACTATCTTATCAGCTAAACTATTTGACACAGCCAACTGAAAATATCTACCTAAACGTGTCTAAACCTAGCAAATCAACAACTAAAGCTAGCATGCAGACCAATATGTGTTAACTTGCAAACATTCACTAAATCATTTCTCTGTGGTTTTAAGGGCTTTCCTGATTCTTCATACCTTTAACCAAATGAAATGATATATTTCAATCTGTGTACCTGGAGACAGTTCTAAACCTCAAAATTAACCAAAATATCAACTCAGGCAACCGCCATCTCCTCTGGAAGAGTGGCTCAGGCTTCTCACCTACAGCTGCTGTCCACTAAAGGACACTCCCATTCTCTTAAGATACACATTAACACCATTTCCATTGCAAAGGTTTCAGAGAGGAGGGGAGCTGTGCACAACAAGAAGACATGACCACCCAGCAGAACCTCTCTGCACTGAAGCTGGCCCTTACAGTAGGCTCCTCAGAGCCGTACCTTACTGAGCTATCCTCAGAGCAGCCTCCTCCTGCAGAGACCCACAGCCAGACATTCCATGCAGAGTCCTTAGAACATACAACTCTAAATGGGGTGTCTCCATCGAATCCCGGCCCTCAGAGCTCAAAGAAATCCATGGAAGACGAAGCAGCAGAAGGAGTTCTGTAAGAGCCCATGCAATGGGGCTCACAGAGAGAGCAAGGCCCTTTGAGTCCACATGGAGCACACTATGAACTCAGAGACTGAGGCAGCAAGCACAAGGGCCCACTCAGATCTGCACCAGGCCCTCTGCCTCAGGGATGATAGCTTTCAGGTTAGTATTTTTGATGTGGCTACTGAGTGTGTGAATGAGATGGTCTCTGATCCTTGTGCCTGCTGCGTGGGGTCTTTTCCTAGTCCAGCTTTGATGCATGGTTTTTGTTTTATCTTATTTATTTTATTTGTCCTGTTTGGTTGCTATCTCTTAGAAGCATTTCTTTCTAGTGAAAGTCGGAATGGGAGTCGATCAGGAGGGGAACTGGGAGGGGCAGAGGGAGGAAAAACTGTAACCAGAACATGCTGTATGCGAAAAGAACCTATTTCCAATAAAAAGGAAAAAAATAAAGTAAAATACAAAAGATACTGGCATGCTGTCATGAGAAGCTAGGTCCAAATACATTTAACTGTGGCCACTGAAAGAGCAAGAACACTCACAAACGACACAGGCTGGGGGCAGGGGCGGGCTAGGAAGGAGGAAGGCTGGTGATGTTCCATATCGTACTTAGTTTGGGTTCTATTACTTGATAAAATATCATGACCAAAAGCAACGTGGAGAGGAAAAACATTATTTCCCTTTCAGTTCCATATCTCAGTCCCTCATGGAAAGAAGGCAAGGCTGGACCCAATGCAGGAGCTGGTGTGAGGCCATGGAGGAGAATGCTTCCTGGCTTGTTCCTTGTGGTGCGCTCAGCACCACCTGCTCAGGCATGGCACTACCCAAGGGGCACTGAGCTGCCACCACCCCACCCCCTACCGTGCATCAATCATCAGTAAATAAAATGCAGTGCAGACTTGCTAGGCCAATCTTACAGAGCCATTTTCTCAGTTAAGACTCTCTTTTCCCAGATATGTATCTAGCTGTGTCAACTTGAAATAAAACCAGCCAGCACATTCCACTCCCTTTTGATTAGAGAAATATTTTGAAAAGAACCAAATAAAAAAATACATTTTAAACACTCGTTTACATTACGTCAGTTAGACACTACACCTATCTGCCATCCATTTGCTTGTTGTTACAGAAGAGAAGAAATAAACATGAAAAGATCCTAAATATTTTCTGCCCCCCTACGTCTCCTCTACCGCTAACCACAGCCCTCCGTGACCTACAGACGCCACAGACAAAACCCCAAGAACAACGTGAGACACTCCGTCACTGCGAGCAGTCTGCGCACCCGTCAGTGCAGTTATCTCACTAGCCTTTTGAATTTTCTCTGTGCCATCCCAGGTTGGCTTCTGGGTGCTATGACAAAACACTGGCCAAAAGCAACTGGGGGGAGAAAAGGCTTATTTAACTGTCCCAACCATACTCCTTAACTAAAGGAAGTCAAGGCAAGAGCTCAGCAGCAGCAGAGGCGGGAGCGCACAGGGGTTGGGGGAGGGGATGGGGGGCGGGGGGGGGGGAGATTTCCGTTCCCTAAGTGGCTGCGAAGGCTTCCTTCTGTGGTGCTCTGAAGGAGCACGCCTTGCATAGGCCCACATATCTAAAGTCCCAGTGTGGTATGTGTGGCCTTGGAAGAGCCGTGTCACAGCCCGTGCCGTTCACAGTCAGCTCTCTCTGCCTTGTGCTTGTAGACTGAGAGGTGAACTGGCAGGCACTGCCACTTCCGCCTGCTGCCACCATGCGCCCTGCAGCGATGGCCACAGACTCCATCCCTCTGGAACCATGAGCCCCAAATTAAGCCCTTTCCTTCCTATGTCTCCTCGGTCACGATGTTTAAACACGGCAACTGGTAAGTAACTAACACTTTCCTATATAACCAAAGACCGCCTGCCCAGGGGTGACATAGCCCACAAAGTGCTAGGCCCTCCCATAACAACGTTAGTCAGGAAAATGCCTCACCAAATTGCCTACAGGCCAGTCTAACAGAGGCAATTTCTCAATTGAGGTTGCCTCTTCCCAGGTGACTATAGCTTGTATCAAGCTGACAGGAAACAGAAAACCAAACAGGTTAACAAACACTTTCTTTATCTGACACACAAATAAATACATCACTATTAAATCACAACCTTTCCTTTCTTATCCTCAAGAACTCATATTAATATAAAACTCATATTAATATAAAAGAATACAGCTTTAAAAGTTCTACAGCTTTTTAAAATTCCAAACATTTAAAAGTCCAATGTCTCTTTAAAGAGTGTAAACTCTCTTAACATTGAGCGTCTATAAAGCCAAAAGCAAATTACTTTCTTAATCCAAAAGGGAAAAACCAGAGCAGAGCCACAATCCAATCAAATCAAAACCAAACTCCAATAGTGTTAATTGCTCAGTGCCCCACCCACATCTGGGACCCACTAAAGATCTTCGGAGCTCCAATGGGTTTGGGAAGTGGGGGGTAGGTCTGCCATCTACAGTACACACAATTTGGTATGAACGCGCTAGCTCAGCCCACACCTGCTGCTATCCTGATCCTGGCATCTCCGATATGTTGGGTGAGACTGCACCTTCACCAACGGCCTCATGTTCTCTTTTGAGAGACTCCAAAAGTGCCACATAATGCCAAGCCACAGCTTCTTTTCACAGCCCCTTTAATACTGCACTCTTCATGTTGACAAAAGTAGTAGCACACGGAAGGCACTTACACATCATCAAGTTTGGCTACAAGCTAAGATGAAGCCTTGGTACCCTCTGGACCACAGCTTCTATGTCCTGACCCTGAGGAAATACGTGACAGAAGATTTTGCCTAATGAGGTTGTCTCCTGTTAGCCATTTTCAACGAGTCGCACGTAGCCATCATCAGCTGTCCAGTGAAGCTTCACTTCAGCAGTGCTAGACTCTCACTAATCGCAGCTGAGTTACAGCTCTAATTTGTCATAAATCACACATTTTTAATTCATGTAAATCGCATGAATGGTCCTGAAAGAGTTTTTCTTTCTCTTTAAAACTTCTCAAGCCAGGCCTACATCTCTCAACATTCTTATCTTCCAAGCTCACAGCAAACATCACATTAAGTTTTGCGCACTTCCATGGTTCTCTCAAAACAACCTAAGTCAGGCCTGTCATTTGCATCAGCCTATCTCCACAAGCACCTTCAGTCCTAGTTAGGACCAAACTAGGGAAGGAAAGGGGGGTTGACTTACAGTGACAGTCCAGCATCAGGGAAACCGAGGCAAGAACTGAAGTCAGGAACCTGGAGGCAGGAACGGAAGCAGAAACCATGGAGGAGCACTGCTTACTAGCTTTCTCCCATGGCTTGCCCAGCCTCTTCAACCCAGAAGCAGATGTAAAGGGTGGCGCCAGTCACAGTGGGATGCGTTCTCCCATGTATCCATAAGGAAACACCTGAGAGCTATGCAGGCAAAACCGGATGGAGGCAGTTCTTTATTTGAAGTCTCCTCCTCCTAGATGGCACTAGCTTATGTCAAGATGGCAACAAAGTGACTAGCACACATTCTGAGCGCCGGGCAAAGGCCCTGACACGAGACCAGTGTCTACTGCAAAGTGAGGACAGAGGACAACTGGGAAAACTTCCTGTGAATTATATTTAGGGCTTGACAGGTACACCCATGGCTCCCTGTTCATAACTTTATCTCCAAGAAAAATATGAGCCAGGTACCAGACCATGGCAGCCAGCACTTCTCACCCAAAGCAGCCACTGAAAATACTTCAGCCTATGTCTCTGTCTGACTAAAAGGAAATCACTATAGCTTTGTCAGGTGTTATGCCATAGGTTCCTCTCAGCTGACAAGGCTCAATACCTGGAGGCAGAACGCTACACAAAGGGATCAAGTAGAATCTGGACAGACCGTTCTGGGTATGTTGATAGCTTTTCTCCTCACTATAGCCTAATATCTGAGAGAAGCAACTTGAAGGAAGAAGGATTGGAGTGGCAATTTACGGTGACACGGATACACTCCCACATTCCAACACAGTTGCTCATGTTTCAATAACATCCATATGAGTAAGTCTCCAACAAGCCCCGGGCACAGGGTCAGGGCCTCAGGGATAAGGACATGCGAGTGAGGGCGTGGAGGCTGCTCACGTCTGTCTCATGGTTTCCTAAGTTAGGGAGAAGATGCAAACCCTAATTTATAGCTAGCCAGTCAAAAGAAAAGGTAAAACAAACTGGAGGTTATAAATGGTGTCTAAGGAGGAGTGGGAGCTCTGTCTTAATCAGTGGGACACTATGTCTCTCTAGATAGACACTGTCCTGGTGTACTATGCTATCCCTGGGTAGGCAGTGGCAGAGGTAACCCAGATGAGAAGACACCTAAACGATGCAGACATGCTGTCTTGCTAGTAAGGAGCCATGCCCTCACTGTGTTAAGCTTAGTGTAAGAACAGAGGAAGACAGTTTATTCTTGTAAGATATGGTTCCCCTTGCTCCCTAACATCTACACTCACTCCTGTTAAAAACAGAATACCTGCTTGGTTTACAGCATTCCAACATCAAATTCAGTCATGGCATGGCTCTGTAGGTCAAGTGTTTTCTCCGGAAGCAGGAAAATCTAGATTCAGACAGACCCCTCAGTAACCACAAAGAAAGAAGAAGAGGAGGAAGAGGAGGAACAGCTGCTGCTGCTTGGCGATTCAAATACCTAACACACACACACACACACACACACACACACACACACACCCGCAACAGGGGAAGGGAGAGGCAGAAACAAGAATCCAAGGGCAACATGCCAACCAACAAGCTGCAAAGGCAAACTCGGGTACAGGGAGAGAGCCTGCCTGCAAACTCTAAGGCTAAGACCAACAACAGAAGACACTCCAGCATCACCCTCTGGCTACCCCTTGCACGAGCACATTCATACTCAGATGCACACACACCACACACCTGCACACATGCCATAAAAGCATGCATGCATACAGTGGAATGAAACACAAGCACCACAAACATTGTTGCTTATAATAGTACAAATCATGATGAAAGAGATAGCATTAACTCAGCTATGATAGTTAGGTACAGATGTTATAGTGTGTTCAGCTTCCTTAAAATGCAAATGCTTAATGGCTTCTTTTACTAATTAATAACAGAACTTTTAAAAATGGTTACTATTTCCTTAAGTTCAGACATTCTTATTTTTTTAATAATCACGTGTATAAAGTTCTTTACCTAGAAAACCTTAGTAATTATCCTAAATGTGATGGTCTTAAAGCCATTACACGCAAAGACAACACCACAGGCCAAACAGGAGTGCTTTACCACTGCGAGTCTCTCCACTGCTGACCTGCACACTGCAATGAGCAACTGTAGTCAACCTGCTGATAGGAAGCTGGCACTGTGGGCAAGTGCACTGCCTTCTCTGCCACTGTCTGCATTACTAAAGATGTTAATCTATGGTAAATCTCTGACAATTAAAAGTCCTAGATCACTGACTTATTTATGCCTTATTTCAGACATGCTGAGCTCTCCAAAATGAATGCTCTGAAATAGCATGCACTGCAAATTATAATTCTAACATAAAACAAATGTTAAGAATGTTAGCATCTTTCCTCTGAATATATTGTACTATATTAATTGTTGGTCTTGGTAATGTGGCTTATTAGTTTTGCATAATTTAAATCTTAATTCAACGTTTAATTTTTAATTAAGTAGGTTTTTCAAGCTGTGCTTTCTTCTTAAATGTTAGTCACTAAACATGGTACATATAAAACAACTCTATGATATAAACAAACGCATGGTATAGTCATGAATTACATGATTTCTCTATGATTTCAGAAATGAAAACAATCAGCCATTTATATTTTTAAAAGCAAAATGGCATTTTAGTTTGTCATTAATATTTAAACAATTTAAGCTCACAGAGAATGCTTGGAAAACTAAAGAGCTGAATACAAAACGACAATCAAATCACTTTCTTAATGAAGCAGTCTTTCTTCAAAATAAATCTCTTTTGGAATATCATACTCCACATTAAAAGCTAATTTGTATTTTGGTTTTCTATGAACATTACTGAGACCAGCACTAGCCTATATGGCAAAGAATCCATATTCTTCCCACAGGAGCAAAAGCATGTAGTCTTTGCCTGCCTAACAGAAATGAAAAGGCCAATGTGAACAGAGGAGAGTCCAGGCAGATGACGAAGGGAGTGCTACCTCCACGTCAAGCTACGAGATGGGTAGAGATCCAATTAAATGTAAAGTTATTAGTACAGTAAGTGCGCCATAGAATGGCTCTATTATACTCCCTCTGAAGATGACGCTCTCCAAAGCAGGAGTCATTAACAGAATATTAAGTTTTATCTAGAGACCTTTGGAAAATATTTTTAATATATTTTAATAAACTTCAGTAAGTTATCATTTTACTCAGTATGTTTCCTAATTGTACCTTGGTTTGCTTTTTATGTGCTATATAAGCCTCCATATGATGAGTCAGAAAATAACGTATATACAGGAGCCCTAACAAAAATGGATATGAAGAACGCTGTGTACCACAGCCTGCCTTCCTGTGACTACAGAGCAGCTTGGTGCCGTCTCCAGATAGGAGGACATTCATGCTATACCTGTTTCCATATTATGCCCACATCACATAATTTCTCTTCCCACACACTGCTGGAAATACCAGACACAGTGTAACACATATGCCTGTGTGAACATGCATACGCACAGTCTAAGATCAGCAGTGGGCTTCCTCCCTCCCTCTCTCTCTCTCTCTCTCTCTCTCTCTCTCTCTCTCTCTCTCTCTATCTGTGTGTGTGTGTGTGTGTGTGTGTGTGTGTGTGTGTGTGTGTGTGTGTATGTGTATCAAAATACAAATCTAATAAAAATCGAGTTTTTCTTCTTTTCACCAACAACATTTTCAGCATTTAGATGAACATACACAGCAGGCAGCACTGAGAGTGAAGGGTCCCAGCGCTGTTGCCTGTGAACCATAACACCAGTCGCCGAATGCCTCTGCTCACAGCTTCCTGAGTCCTGCCTGCCACTTCCAGAAGCCAGAAGCTACAGCCAATGCCAGAGACCTGCACCGGAAGGCTTTGCCTTTTTCTGTCCGTGACTACTGGTTTGTTGAAGGATCCCACCGAGTGTGATGGGCACAACTGCAGAGGACAGGACTCACTGGAAAGACGGGAGGCTGTGGCACTGGGAGTCTTCCAAGTCCACAAGGCACTTCCCCTTTCAGCGTAAGCCCAGCACCGCAGCTACCAACAGCTAATGTGGAGGAAAACTCTTCTGCAACAGGAACGTAAGAGGGCTTCTGAGAGGTGGCCGAAACACTTATCACTGTTACCACAAAACTGTTATCACTAACATGAAAAAACCAAGCCCAAGGCACAGCAAAGGTAGCAATGCCAACTGTGAACCCATAGTATATACCTCCCTGTATGAGATAACCAGAACACCCAAACTAAAAGCCAACCCCAGGTACAGGTACAGCACAGCTACTACTCTGTGGGCAATGCCAAATGTTAGATCAAAAATTACAATAATGTACCAGAAATTTTAGAGTGACACTGAACCCAGGGTAGGGGGTATGAACTTAAACCTTTAAAATGGGTCTACCCTAGAGTGAGGGCCACAGACCTTTAATTCTAGCACTCAGAAGCAGGCAGATCATTCTGAATTCCAGTCCAGCCTGGTCTATATAGAGCACTTCAGGACAGTCAGGATTATATCATAAAACTTTGTAAGTAAAGAGAAAAAAGAAAAATTTAAAGGGGGTGAGGGACGGTCTAAAATCAGTCATTCAGATCTGGAAAAAGAACAGCCAATTAAGCCTAGAATAAGAAAGAATGGGAAGGAGGAAAAGGAGGGAGGAGGAGGGAGGGATGTGTATAATAAATTTAAAATGAACAAATAGGAAAAAATCAATTAAGCCAAATGCTGGCTATTTGAAAAGATCAATAAAATCGGTAGCATGTTTTAGCTGAAGTGATCAGATACTATGAAGTGCTATGAAAATAAAAGATAGCTCATAATAATTAGCAGTGAAAATCAGGTAGTAACAGGATAACGATTATTACTCATAAAAGACCAAAAGTTTAATATATCAATAATTTAAATTTTCAAGATATGTTTTAATTTTAATACATGTACTTTCTGATATAATATAAAAGGAAACCTTAAACTTGGTTTTGTTCGTGTGTGTGTGTGTGTGTGTGTGTGTGTGTGTGTGTAAAATTTCAAGTATCTAAATGTTGAACAAGTATAAATAAATGTTTAAATTAATGGAATATCTCTAAAATATGTAACAGCAAAACAAACCCAGAAGGAAAACAAAGAGTTTGGTTTTAAATATAAGTCACTATCAATCAAAGTGTGATCTGGTGATCAAAGTGACCAGTTCCATTTTGCTAATCATTTGGCCAGAAAACAAAAAGCTGAAATAATCTGAACGGGGCCAACTTTGAGAAGCCATGTTGTTCTGAGAAGTTAGTATAGCTTTATCAACTTAAAACAACCAAGGGAAGAAAGAGTCTCAACTGAAACCTGTCTCAATCAGATTGGCCTGTTACCATCTGTGAGGATTAACAGTGACATGGAAGGACCCAGCTGCTGTGCTCAGTGGCGCCCATGCGCAGGTGGTCCTGGGTAGTGTAAGGAGAAGGGCTGAGTAGGTGCCACAGAAAACAAGCAGTAAGTAGTGTCCTTCCTAGACTCCTTAAATCTCTGCCCTGACTTTCCTAAATGATGGGCTGGGGTCTGGAAGTATAAACTGAAATAAACCCCTTTCCCTCCCCAAGGTACTTTGGGCAATAGGGTTTTATCACAGCAACAGAAAGCAAATTAGAATGCTATCTTAAGCCCTACTTCTTCAGTTGCCAAAAGATAAGAAAGAAATTATAAGCACTTCAAATATCAAAAGTTAGTTAGATTAATTAATTAGTTAATTAATGGTTTAAAACCTAAATTTTAAACATCTTAGAAAAAAACCCTACTAAGTCTAACTAATCATGCTGAATCATGTGTCTCTAAACAATTTTCTCCTTTATTTCTAATAACGTAAGCTTATCAAATTATCTTATAATTTTTCTTAAGATCTCAAAATACCACAGAGCTAATTACAATCTAATATCTTGTTCATTATATACATATTTTTCTTTTAAGAGGAATTATCCATCCATAGCAGCCCTTTACCACGTCTATATCATCTAAAAAATATATCATTTAAAAAAGCAGGGAACATAGTATTTACAAAGAAATCACTATGTCATTATACATTCGGGGACAATTTTAAAAGCATAATAAATCAAAACAAATAATAATTTAAGATACAGCACACAATTGTGTAGGCATCAGGTACCTTGTATTTCACAGGCAAATGCAGCAAAGCCTTGCAGTCCTTTCGGTCCCTACTTCTACAGTACCCTACCCTCCTTCCACAGCGTGGTGCCCAGTGTCCTCACAATGACATCTGGATGAGGCTCCCACCATGGCAGCAGCCCACCTGGGCCCACTTATGTCTGAACCTATCCTGCCCTCTCTCTCAGGCCCCCAGCTGTTATCTGCCATCACAGTCTACAAATACTGCATCTCTGAAAAACTAAAGAATATTGAGGTCAGAGCAGCACAGTGGTTTCTGCTTCCTTTGTAAGGCATTTTCCTTTGATATGGGCAACACCAGCTCCTCAGGCAAGACAGTGGAAAGGTAATCCTTAATTAGACACTTTCAGTTCTCTCAAATACACCACAAGTAATTTAAGTGAAAACACTGCCTAGAGATTTGTAAGACAACAAACAAACACAAGTAGTGAGAGTACAAAGCACTGGTACAGAACCGAGACGTCTGCCCTGCTGTTTGCACTGCCACTGCACGTCCATGAGCTGTGAGCAATCGTCTGCCCTGCTGTTTGCACTGCCACTGCACGTCCATGAGCTGTGAGCAATCATCTGCCCTGCTGTTTGCACTGCCACTGCACGTCCATGAGCTGTAAGCAATCGTCTGCCCTGCTGTTTGCACTGCCACTGCACGTCCATGAGCTGTGAGCAATCGTCTGCCCTGCTGTTTGCACTGCCACTGCACGCCTACCCTGCGCTTCCAGGAACTGCGCCCACAATGCAGGGCGGGAGGGATGGCCATTCAAACACTCTTTGCAAACTGATGACAAAAAAATCTTCATGAGTAACTGACACCTTACAGATATCTAAAAAGATTAGCAGAACTAAGGCATGTTTCTTCACTTAAGACATATGATCATACCATACGCATTACATAGAATTTATAGTAAGAGCAAGAGATGGAAATCTGTTGGCATAGGTAACAAATCACATTCAAGATTTTCATGTAGGAATGCTAACAAGAGGTGTAAAGGTCCTAGATAACAGACAGACACGCCACACTCGTGAAATGACTGACAAGCTCCTTACATCATGCCACAACTTAAGGCTTGAATAAACAAACTAAAACTTACGGATTTTAGAGAATGCGACAAACAAAAGACAAAAATAGAGTCCCTGATTCTGACTCCACAGAACAGGAAGGTAAACGCCCCGAAGCTCAGAGGTCTACTTCCAGTCACCAGATGACTCAGAAACCAGCCAAGCTATGCTCAGTCTGAAAAGCCACACTTGTCCAGTACCTCTTAGTTTTGCCAGGCCACAATTTGATCTGTTTCTTGCTTCATTATTAGGGTTCCTAGTAAAGTAAATTAATACTATGATTTCTCAGGGAATTCAATTCAAGGTAGCATGTGCTCATTTGTGCTGGTTGGCAGCAATACCCAGGTTATCTAGAAGGATGCTCGAGCATCTCTCTGGCACTTGCCACTTACATGTTGTCTGTAACCTGATTAGCACTACTCCAGGGCTGTGGCCAATGAATGGCTGAGTCATAAACTGCAGAGAGTCTGTTTAAGGGGCAAGCGGCTTTCAGAGTATGATCATCAGCTCCTACCTGGAAAGAGAGGCCATGACGGAGCTCACATCCACTGGGAGAGTGTTTTATTTAAAAAAAAAAAAAAAAGCTTTTGATGATCTTTAAAAAACATTTTATTAAGAAAATCTATAAAAGTACAGGCCAGTTCTTCTATCCTTTTAATTTTTTTAAGCCTGATCTTTTTTAAGTTCAGAAGAATATATATTTGAAATATTTTATAATTACTAGGAAAGTACCAATTAACAGCAATAAGAAGATGAAGCATTCCATATGCCATAAATATAAGATAAAAATCATTTTCCTTGCATGCTTAACCCATATGGAAGGTGGATTATAGCATTAATACTTTTCTTTTTAAACCTTATACTTACTAATCTTTTAAATTTTAAGTTAAATATTGACTTTGTAATAAATGGGTGCAAGCTAAATTCTAAATATGAAAGAGTTTGAATTATGCTGACCATTAGCACAGAGGTAACTGACAGAGATACATAGATTTTACTTTTAAAGTGGCCAGAGATTCCTTTCTATATAATGCTTTATGTAATGCCACAATCCTTCATAATGAAAATAACACATCCTGCTCAGGAGCAATGCAATCCAACATCTTCACTCTAATGTCAACCTCTCAGGAGAGCCTTCCTCACTGGCCCTGCCTGCTCCGGCCACCCGCTCCGGCCACCCCTGCACTACACTCCCCCTCGTCCCCACCCGCTCAGGCCACCCCTGCACTACACTCCCCCTCGTCCCCACCCGCTCCGGCCACCCCTGCACTACACTCCCCCTCGTCCCCACCCGCTCCGGCCACCCCTGCACTACACTCCCCCTCGTCCCCACCCGCTCCGGCCACCCCTGCACTACACTCCCCCTCGTCCCCACCCGCTCCGGCCACCCCTGCACTACACTCCCCCTCGTCCCCACCCGCTCCGGCCACCCCTGCACTACACTCCCCCTCGTCCCCACCCGCTCCGGCCACCCCTGCACTACACTCCCCCTCGTCCCCACCCACTCTGGCCACCCCTGCACCCCTGCACTACACTCCCCCTCGTCCCCACCCGCTCCGGCCACCCCTGCACTACACTCCCCCTCGTCCCCACCCGCTCCGGCCACCCCTGCACCCCTGCACTACACTCCCCCTCGTCCCCACCCGCTCCGGCCACCCCTGCACTACACTCCCCCTCGTCCCCACCCGCTCCGGCCACCCCTGCACCCCTGCACTACACTCCCCCTCGTCCCCACCCGCTCCGGCCACCCCTGCACTACACTCCCCCTCGTCCCCACCCGCTCCGGCCACCCCTGCACTATACTCCCCCTCGTCCCCACCCGCTCCGGCCACCCCTGCACTATACTCCCCCTCGTCCCCATCCGCTCCGGCCACCCCTGCACTACACTCCCCCTCGTCCCCACCCGCTCTGGCCACCCCTGCACTATACTCCCCCCCCGTCCCCACCCGCTCCGGCCACCCCTGCACTACACTCCCCCTCGTCCCCACCCGCTCTGGCCACCCCTGCACTATACTCCCCCTCGTCCCCACCCGCTCCGGCCACCCCTGCACCCCTGCACTACACTCCCCTTCGTCCCCAGCTTCACTCCCCACACGGACTCTTAACATCTTGAGATGCTTGTTGTTCGCACCCCCTCGCCCTAGAATCTAACTTACAGATAAGCCATAACTTATACTTTGTTAACTGCTGAAACAGTAATGGAACCTTGTAAGAGTCCAGTCCTACACAGGGGCATAAAACTAGTGCTTTTTTGAACGTTTATACCACAAATAAAAGCATTAACAGAGCTAATATTTCCTTAAATGTGCCTTTGTTTCACACATCATTTTCCAAATATATTTATCAAAGCAACACTTTAAATCCTCTTCATGAAAAGGTTGATGCAAACTTATGTAAGACACTAAAATCCCCTTAAGTCTGTGATTTAAAATAAACATATCCTAAATGGCAGGTTTGAAGTCGGGATGAGGATAAGACAGGCTCCGGCACACAGACCTGGAAAGGGGGATAAGGGAAGGCAATGGTGAAGATCCGTTGTACACAGTATGAATTTTGAAAGAATTTTTTAAAAAAATCAAAATTAAAAATTTCTTGCTATTTAAAAAAATTATTCATTTATTCTCAACATGTATGTGTGATAGTATGAGCAGGTATGGCTCCCACAGACTCATGTGTTTGACTGCTTGGCCTTAGGGAGTGGCACTATCAGGAGCTATGGATTGTTGGAGGAACTGTGTCACTGGAGGAGGGTTTGAGGTCTCCTAAGCATGGATTGCAGTCTCCATCTGCTGCCTGTGAATCAAGACATAGAGCCCTCAGCTCCTCCTCCAGCACTATGTCTGCCTGCACACCGCCATGGTCCCCGCCATGATGATAATGGACTAAACCTCTGAACCTGTAAGACAGCCCAAGTGACCTTGGTAAGAGCTGCCTTGGTCATGGTGTCTCTTTACAACAATAAAGCCCTAACTAAGAAAAGGGAATCTGGCGGGCAAGTGTCTCTGTACCACACACCCACAGAAGCCAGAAAAGGATGTCAGATCCCTTAGGACTATAGTTGCATATGGTTATGAGGAAACATGTGGGGGCTGGGAATTGTCCCAGGGTCCTGTCCAAGAGAAAGCACTGCTCTTGACAGTTGAGCTCGTTCTCCATCCTCTCCTTCTGATATTTTGTTTATTTTATCTTGTATTTCTGATTGGAGGAGGTAATCAGAGGACAGTTCTGTCCTCTCCCTTAAGTGAGCTCCAGAGGTCACAGTCAGGATGGCAGACTTGCCCAAGACCATCGTCCACTGAGGCACAGCACCAGCACTCACATCAACAAGTTAACCTTAATAATAAAAGAGAAGCAGGTGGTCTCAGTGCAGACCTTCACCTCTCCCTCAGGCTGACCCTAAGCTCTGAAACAGCCTCCCCTTCCACTCTGTGCCCTTTTCACCCCAGTGCATCACCCAGGCCTTCCCTCTCACCTCCCCTCCCCAGATCCCCGCTTTACCCAGCCCAAAGCACCAGCAGGCACTCCCTGGGACCCTGCAGGCCGTTATAGACAGGGAGGCTTCCTCCACAGCAAAGAAGCAATAGCCTGGAGAACAGGAGAAGATTCTTGAAACTATGCATCCAATGGAAGGCTAGTACCCAAAGTATATAAAGAACACAAAAACTTAGGCATCAAGAAAGCAACCGAATTTTAAAACACGGTACGGATTAAAGCAAAGAATTCTCAAAAGAGGGAATGCAAATAGCTGAGAAGCACTTAAAGAAATGTTCAACATCCTTAGCCATCAGGGAAATGCAAATCAAAACTACTTTGAGATTCCATGTTACATCTGTCAGAATGGCCAAGATCAGTAACAAGTGACAGCTCATGTTGGTGAGGACACGAACAGGGAGAACATTTAATCCATTTCTGGTGGGAGTGCAAGCTTGTACAGTCACTATGGAAATCAGTGTGCAGCTCCTCTGTAAGCTCAGAATCAGTCTACCTCAAGATCCATCTATACCACTCCTGGGCGCATATACACACACACACACACACACACACACACACACACACACACACACACACACATACACACAAACACAAACACATACACATCTTCAAACAACACTTCATCTTCCCCATAGAGACACTTGCTTAACCGGGTTCACTGCTGCTCTACTCCTAATAGCCAGAAACTGAAAGGAACCTAGATGTCCTTCAACAGAAGAATGGATAAAAGTAGCGTTCATGTAAATGGATCAACTAAAAAGAACTCTCTTAAAAGCCTGTTTTTTCTGATGAGTGACAGAAAAGGGGGGTTTGAATGGGAAGGTAGGTGGAAAGGCACTGGGAGAAACAGAGGGATAAAGAACTCCAATCAGGATCTAGGAAGGAGAAAAAAAAAATGTGTCAATAAAAGGAAAGGGGTGGGGAAGTGTAAGGTGGTGCACGCCTTTAATCCCAGCACTCATGAGGCAGGCAGATGAGCATGGTGAGTTCCAGGCCAGCATGGTCCACAAAGTGAGTCCAGGACAGCCAGGGCTACACAGAGAAACCCTGTCTCGAAGAAAACAAAGCAAAACAAAAACAAATGGAAAATATTACACACAGAAAGGAAGGAAAGAAGGAAGGAAAAGAAGCACTCTTGGGCAAGGAATGTAATGCACAAGCCTTGTTCTGTTAGACTTTCTTAAGTCTATGTGGTAGAAATGCCTTATTAGTCTATTAGATATAAAGTTAACACTTTCGGCTCTGGAGAGACGGCTCAGCTATGAAGAGCGCTCACTGGCTGCTCTTCCAGAAGCACCAGATTCAGTTCCCAGCACCCACATGACAGCTCACAACTGTCTGTAGCACCAGTTCCAGGAGATGTGGCGCCCTCATACAGACACACATACAAGCAAAACACCAATGCACATAAAATAAAAATAAATCTTAAAAAAAAGAAAAAGGGAAAAAATTAAAGCTTCAGAAATATGTTTTTGTATATTTGTATTCAATGTATTTACCCAAATCGTACAGCTACAAGTGCCAAATCTGGAATGAAACACACAAATTTGTGATATTTTCTTACATACAATTCAGTAATCATTTCTTTTGGTTAATAAAATTTGGAAGAGTTAGAAACCTCTCAAAAATAAAACACAAAATACAAGTTTTCAAATAAAGATGAAACAAAAGTTGAGTACATAATAATGACATGGTGGGTCTAACTGAATCAAGGAAGAATGGGGGTGCAACTGCGGCCGCTCGCCAAGGGGGCACCTGTGCTAAGAGAAAGGTGATGGTGACACGCGGGGAGAACACAACCTTATACAGAAAGCATCCGGGAAAACCAGAAGCTACAGGCTGTGCAAAGTTTCTACACAGCATAAAAGCTGAGAAACAAACAACACGGTTTTGAATGGCTCTGGCTGTGTGAATAGACTTCCATAGCACGCGTGCCAGGAGCAAAGTCAGCACCACAGGAACAAGGCAGCTTTCAAAAGAAAACTTTAATTGGGGGCCTGCTGACAGTTCCAGAGGCTTGTCCATCATCACGTGGCGAGAAGCACAGCAGAGCAGCCAGCTGTGCTATGAGGGGGCAGCTGAGGAGTTCCGTATCCCAATCTACAGGCAGCAGAGATGTGGGTCTGCAGTGGCTCTTAAACCTCAAAGCACACCCCAGCAGCAACACTTCCTCCAACAAGGCCACACTTCCTAATCCTTTCAAGTAGTGCCACTTCCTGAAAACTAAGCATTCAAACATACGAGCCTATGGAGTGTATTCTTGCTCAAAAGGCACATTCTGCTCCCTGGCCACTGTAGGCTTGTAGTCACAGCAAAATGCATGACGTGCATTCAGTCCAACTTCAAAAGTCCCCATAGTCTATCATGGTTCAGAGTTCAAACTCCTGCTGGCTGTGGTGGCGCACGCCTGCAATCCCAGCACTTGGGAGGCAGAGGCAGGCAGATTGTTGTGAGTTCAAGGCCAGCCTGGTCTACAAAGTGGGTCCAGGACAGCCAAGGATACACAGAGAAATCATATCTCAAAAAACAAAATGAAACAGAGTTCAAACTCCCTTCAGAGATTCGTAGCAATCTCTTAACTGTAACTCCCTGTAAAAAATCAAAAAGCAGATCACATGTTCCCAACATACAGTGGCACAGAGTACACATACCATAGCATGGAACTGTTGTACCAAAGCAAGACCTAAGCCAGCAGGGCAAACTCCACATTCTGCATTGCCGCCTGATGTAAGACCACTCTTCAGATCCCCAACTCCTTTCGGCTCTGTTGACTGCACCTCATTTCTCTTTCTTGGCTGCCTCTGCACTCAGTCTGCACCTCTGGCATCTACAGCACCTTAGGGTCTCTCCAGCTTCACATGGTGGGTGCTCTGGGCTCCCCTGAGGGTCACCCACCCACCTGCCTCAGCAGCTTATCTTTCTTATGACTCTAGAGCCAGAGCCACAAGGGAAAAGCTGCAGGGCTGAGACTCCGCCCTCTCACTCAGGCCCCTCCTCACCAGCCCTCTGTCCCCATGGTTGCCTTCACTCCCGGAGCTTGTCTTTATTTTATTTTCATAACTTGGAAGGTTAGCAGGGTGGGGTTTTGCCCTGAAGGCACCACTTCCTTTATTCCATTTAGCGTCAGGCTTTTTTTCTTCTTCTTAGTTCCTTGAGCACAGGATCTTCTATCGTCTACATTATATTTCCTGGTGCTCCTTCTCTCCTCAAACTGTGTATATGTGTTTTCCCTTGCTCAGCTTGTTCCTTTTCATTACAGATCTGCAAAAGAGTGACCGCTAATAACCACACAACAGAGTCAACATGGGGCTGTCTGAGTATCTCCTGTGCAAATGTCATTAACCCAAAACTCTTCAATTTAGTCTCAGGAAAAAAAAATTTTTAATGTTTTTAAACAATGGCAGAAAGTAGCCATATTCTTCATCAAAATATCCTAAGGATGGTGTCTGGGTCACATACTAATGTTCTTCTCCTCTGAAGCATCCTGTGTCAGACTATCATAATCTGCATTGCTCTCAGCACTGTCTTCCACGCTCCTACAAGTCTGACTGACCCATTAAGCTCCACTTAAAGCATTCCCCCCACAGGCAGCATGGCGGGCGTGTTTCCGCAATGCTCCGCTCCTGGTAACAACTGCTGTGTTAGTCACTGTTCTTCTGCTGTGAAGAGGCCCCATGGCCAATGCAACTTACAAAAGAAAGCATTTAATTGGGAGCTTGCTTACAGTTTCAGGGACTTAGCCCACTAATATCATGGCAGGGTGTATGAAGAACACAGGCAGACACGGTGCTAAAGAAGTAGCTGAAAGTTTGATATCCACAGTCAGCAGGGAGAGGCACTGGTGCTGGCCTGGGCTTTTGAAACCTCAGAGCAAAGCCCCAGTGACACACTTCCTCCATCAAGGCCACGCCTCCTAATCCTTTTCAAATGGTGGCACTCTTTAATAGCTAAGCATTCAAGTATATGAGCCCATAAGAGCCAGTCTGACTTAAACCTCAAGACCCAGAAAATGTGTGTACGGATGTAGAACTGAGAAGAAGTCTATTTATAACTCTGAGGGAGAAAAGCAAAATCTTGAAGAAATAAAGGAAGATTGCAATGATTGGCTCAAAACATGTCTATATGGTACTCACATCCACAGGGACCCCTCATCGGCTTTCACTCCCTAAGACTCTAGTATGTACATTCAGGATGCTGTGAGAAACCAGTGAACAAAGAAAAGCTATTTCAATGTTTTGTTTTTGCTTTTTGAAACAGGGTCCCACTACATAATCCAGGCTGCCGTCAAACTCACTACATTTTGTAGCACAAACTGATATAAAACTCTGATATAAAACTGATATTTAAAAAAAAAAATCCTGTGCCAATGAGTCCCAGGCTCTTCCCTACTTTTTCTTCTAACAGATTTAGTGTCTCTGGTTTTTTATGTTGAGGTCTTAAATCCACTTGGACTTGAATTTTGGGCATGGTGATAAATATAGGTCTACTTGCATTTTTCTACATGTAGACATCCAGTTAGTGTCTGCTAAAGCTACTGCACCAACCAAAGACGATACATGCAGTAAATATTGAACCCCTACTCAGACCTAGCCCAGGGACAGGACATTATCCACAGTCGTGTAGAGAGCAAGGACTGATTCTGATGTGAACTCTAGTGCCCCATATTTGACCACTTCCCCTTGGTGGGGAGGCCTGGTAGGACTCAGAGAAAGAACAGGAAGGCTACCAAGATGAGACTTGATAGGCTGTGACCATATGGTGGAGGAGAAGGCCCCCTCTGTCACAGGCCTAGGGGATGGGAATAGGGTGAAAAGGGGAGGGAGGGAAGAACGGGAGGAGACAATCAAAGGGATAAAAACTGAGATGTAATCTGAATAAATTAATAAAAAAGAAAAATATCCTGCCTTGGTTATCCAAAGGCTTCACCACATATTCCAAAATGCATATGATCTTAGTGCAAGGTATTTACCTGTGAAATATAATAATGGAGAGGAAACTGTTTTCTCTTGGAGCTCCATTTAAAATATAAACCACAGGGCTGTAAACTGGCTTCCCAGTGCCTAAGGGAGCTACGGAATCTGTTGGGGGTGGGGGTCTGAATACACCTATAAAACTTCATAAATGCTGTTAATCTGCAGGCTCACAAATACTTAGTGAGCATCTCGCCATAGCGGCTGTTCAGAAACTCTTCAAAATTAGGAGAGTGAGTTTCTCACAAGCTAGTATACGATGTCACAGAAAATTCAGCTCTGACCAACAGTTCTATGATTCCCACTACAAAAATATCAAAGCAAAATAGCTGTCAAAGGCATAAATTAAATCAATTTCAAATTGAACAGAAAATTATTTCCTATTTTCCAAAGGCACTGATTTAGAGTGATCTTAAACCTCTGGAAAAGAATTCCTCGATTTTCAAAAATTCTGAAGTCTAATTACAAGTAATTATAGCTTTTCATTTTCAACATGATGAAATAATTTGATTCTTTTTACAAGAGGTCTGGTTTAGCTCAAAACAGACAAGTGCTTCTGCACTGAGTTAGTCCACAAAGACAACGAGGATCGCTCGCATTAGAAACCCAGGGCTACATGTGGCCATAAATCAAGCAAAAGGTTCATATGTGCTACAAATGCAATTCCCTCACTCACACCTATGAGACAAAGCAAATGCCCAGAGTGAGACAGACTTGAAAATAGGAACGGATACTGTCGAGGAGAACAGGAATGTCCACGGTCATCTCAAACTCAGACTCTGGCTCCTCAAAGGTGAAAAGAGCAAACGGTCCTGACATGCTCTGCAGTGAATGAGAGTCAGTCCAGTTTTCGCCATTTACAACCAGATCTAATAAGAGTGACTTATACCAGGACATTCTCAGGCCTTTAAGAAAAGAGAATGGAATGCTGGAAACTACAGATATTCCTAATTGCAAATGCACACACAAATAAACTAAGTCCAAAGCCTAAGTTTCTGAGAGCAGTGTGCACTTTTATCCTGGGAAGTGTGCAAGGCTGCACATGACTCACCCCATCTTTGTGGAGTGCTTTACTTATGACTCACACACAGAGGCGTGTTACATGCTATTAGACCAAAGGCACCATAAAGCTGCTTTTCACCCTGACCTGACACACCTGGTTACAATTACATCTGCAGAAAACTAAACCAGTAGTTGAGCAAGGACAGGCTAACAAAAGCCAACAACTCACCAGGCAGTAACAGGTACTGCAGCCTAGCATTACCACTGGACTTAAAGACCCTACCATGCATCTCTTGCAAGCAGGGGTGTGCATATATTCACAGGCACACACTCCTACCCACTACTACACCAACATAGCATCTGTGCCTGGGTCATCAGGGCGACAAATGCTATCGACACAAAAGTTTCCTAAGCTAATCAATAGTCTTTCCAATAAATACTGTTAGCAATAAGACTGTGTTTGCCTTACTAAAATATAAGTGACTCCTCTCCACCACCCTAAAAGGAACAGGCTTTGCATAGAAACACAGCGTAGCCACTGTGTTCCATGAGTGTACCATACTCCAGTGTTCTTAAGCTACGACAAGTAAAAACACCAATCTGGCCAGAGTCCAAGACAGAATCATAATAACAAAATTTTCAGACACAGTAAGCTTTGACAGAGAAAAAAAAAATTAAGAGGCTTTGATCACTTCCAGGTATCAACTACTTACATGCCTCAGAAAGCTAAGCTACACTAGAAACATTAAACCAGAACTCTGTGGCCACACTTAAAGAGTAGACTAATTCATCATACTTATGAGAAGAGTGACACAGATGGGGCCTCACTACAGCTACAGCAAAGCCCTGTGCCACAAGAACGTAGCAGAGGATGGGTACTCCTGGCGCCCCACTGGACTCTCAGCCATCTAATCGCTACAGAACTCACTACATTTTTTAAGACTTAAACACATTTTTTGAAGACATTAGTTAGGTAGATGTGGTCTGGATGCTTTGTGAAAAATCCATCATAGCCAAGAATCTTAAATATAACTGAATCTATCACCAATTACTGAAGAAGAGACAAATTAAAATCAGTGTATCGGTTCCCCATCCCTTTCCCGTTTTGTCATAAAATATTGATATTGCCAGTGCTTGTATATCAAATTTGAGAAGAAAACCTTCAGAAGTAAAGGCCACAGTGTGGATGGTGAGGATCCCATCATAACGGATGCAATTCCTCTTACAGAGGCGGCAATACAGAAAGTCGAAATGTTCCCAACTGTGACAACTGTGAGTAGTTCTTACAGAAGAAAGCTCACTCAATATCCTTTGAGTGTATAGACAGCACATCTCCCTTTGAGTGCATCCCTCAGTTCATGATACAACTGAAAAAAGAAAAATAATGTTATAGGCTGATTGTTATGTCACTTAGAAGGGAAAAGGCAGGTTGCGTTTTTGTTTGGTTTGGTTTGGTTTAGTTTTTGGGTTTTTTTGGTTTGTTTTTTGTTTGTTTGCTTGTTTGTTTTCAAAACAGGGTTTCTCTGTGTAAAAGCCCTGGCTGTCCTTACTTTGTAGACCAGGCTGGCCTCAAACTCACAGAGATCCACCTGCCTCTGCCTCCCGAATGCTAGGATTAAAGGCGTGCACCACCACACCCAGCTTGTTTTGTTTTGTTTTTTCAGTGTGAGATTTGGAAGATTTTGGTAGTATTCATCTCACAATGAGAAGTGGCAATTCACACTTAAAAGAACATGAACAGAAATCTATTTGACAAAGAAACCTTTAGGGAATTTAAAAGCAAGTCCAAGGGGGCTGGCGAGATGGCTCAGTGGTTAAGAACATTGGCTAGTCTTCCAGAGGAAGAAATTATGCTGGAATATTTGTGTGAAAAGTTTGAGCTCTTAGGCTTGAATTCTTGTACTGCTCTGTACAACATGACAAGTAAGACAACTGGAACCCAACACAGATCAACCCCAGATGATATAGGACACGGGAAAACTAAATACTTCCCAGAGACAGAGTCCTACCAGAGAAGGGCCAGAAGAGTCAGAAAGAATGAGAAATGCCCACTCTCGAGAGCAGACAGTTCTAAGGCAAGAGTAATAGGACCAAAAAAAATTAAATTAAATTAAATTAAAAAAAAAAAAAAAGAGTAACAGGACCCACCTCCAGGCACTACGTGAACATCTCCCAAAAGAGGCCCTACTTGAGTCCTGAAAGAGCCTGACAGTGCAACCCAAAGACAAAAAACTGTGAGACGCCGGGCGTGGTGGCACATATCTTTAATCTTTAATCCCAGCACTTGGGAGGCAGAGGCAGGAGGATCGCTGTGAGTTCAAGGCCAGCCTGGTCTACAAAGTGAATCTAGGACAGCCAAGGCTACACAGAGAAGGCCTGTCTTGAAAAACTAAAAGAAAGGGAGGGGGGGGAACTGTCAAAGAAAAAACTTCTCTGAAGAAAGCTTTGCAAGAGACATTCCACAGCAGAATGGATAACCTTAAGGAAGTAAAGGTCCCAAGCAAATGTTTCAACACATCAGAGAAGAAATTATGAACCATTAAACTAACGTCTCTGGGTCCGTGATAAGTGGTCCAGTTCTGTGGCCCCACAGGCAGCCTGACAAGCACTTAGCAGAGTGGGTGTTACATGCCAGGAACCACTGTACAGGGAGAAGCAGGAGAGTCCAAAGGCTTCCTGGACAAAGAAAATCACTGAGAGGGCAAGTATCCCAAAGGAAAGAAGGGCAGTGCCATGTTCCATCTTCAACACTGAACATACTGCCCAGCACGGCAGCCTAGCCCTCAGCAGGAGAACAGGACTGCTATCACTACGGTACCATCACTCAGTACCCATGGAGCGCCATGAAGTCCTTCACAAAACCAGAAAAGGAGTTTACTGTTCCTGTACCTTGATTTAAAAGTTTTAGCAAATCGGTTAGTTATGTAATTAAAACACGAGTCTTCCAACAGGAAGTGGTAGTGAATGCAACCCTGTAATGCCTGTATGTATGACTGTAATCCCAGCACCTGGGAAGCAGAGGCAAGCTAAGCTACACAAGGACAGCCTATGTCAAACAAACAAACAAACAAAAATACAGTCTTTTGGTCCCCAAGTGAAAGTGAACTGCTTTGCTGGCAAACTCCCCACATGGATTATTTCCCAATTGCTGCTCTGTCCAACATTCTTAACTCCACATATACTTCAAAGCTTTCTCTCCAACATTTCAACGAGCACACTGCCCCATACCTCATAAACAGAAAACATGAACAGATTCCTAGTGCCGCTTCTAGATGTATTCCTAGGAATGAAAGCATTCTGTTCACCGCTTGTAGAAGCCATTCCACACTGTCACCTGCATAAGAGCTTGTGCTAATTTCAAGTGAGGTCATGAGAACTTTCTCACATGGAGAGCAGCTGAAAGTCTTGAAGAAAAGGTGTGGGAGCTGGACTGAAGTCAGTAAGAATATGGACTGTGTGACCAGGACCTCACATACAACCAAAGGATGGTCAAGATGAAAGTGGCACTTACAGTGCAGGTGGTGCTGAGGGTGGAGGTGCCCCAAAGGTGAAAGGAAGGAGGAGGTGGAGAAAGAGCGATAGAGGAAGAAAGGGAAGAAAGGGAAGAAAGGGGGGAAAGGGGATAGAGGGAAGGAGGAGAAAGAAAGTGGAAGAGGAACGGAAGAAATGGAAGTGGGAAGGCAGGAGGAGAAAAAAAAACATGGGAAGGAAACAGAAAGTGAGAGACAGGAAGAGGAAGGTGGGAGGACTAAGAGGAAGTACAGAAAAAACCAGACATGGTAAGAGTGGGGGTCAGGAAATGGAGAGGAGAGGAAGGGAAAATAGAGGAAGAGGTCAGCAGAGCAAGAGAGCGATGGAGAGATGCAGAGGGGGCAGGAAGATGCAGAGGAGGCCTTTTCACTTTGCTCACCCAAGTGCCATGGCGGCTAGCAGCTCAGCTTACTCTCTCAGACAGGAAGCCAACTTTGAGAACGGAGAAGTGATCCTCTGTGTGGCAGAGGCCCTCACAAGCCCCACTGTCTAGAGAAGACCCTCAGAGGCATAGTGAGTCACTTATTTAAGTAATCCCAGCACATAAGAAGTAAGGAGTTCCATGTTATTCTCAGCAATATACAGTACAAGGCCAGCCTAGGCTACAGGAGACTTTGTCTTTAGTTAAGTAAGACAAATTAATAAACAATAGTGCAACATACTTTCTTGGTGTCAATGGTGAAAACATTGTCTGAAGAAACACTGCTTTACTCAGCCTATGCTAAAAATTAACTTAAAATGGTGAGTCTTGAATGTGACATTTTAGAAGTTATTTTTACTTGTGTATTTCCTTTTTATGTACATAGAGGAGTAACATATTTAAACAACAGAAAACATCTAGGAAAATGTTTCTACATGATAGGAGTTACAACAGGAAAATGAGAGGAATGCTGAAATGCTGGTACATTTGAAAAGCCTACAAACACAGTGTGGAGGAAAGCAGTAACAGCTAATGCTCGTAATCTTTGAACTGTCTCAGAATGTAAAAAGATCACTTAAAACTCCGACAAGTCAGAAACAATTTTATAGCTGCTAGGGTAACCACTACAACAAAAAGAGCCCAACTTCAAAGCTAATGTCAAGTACAAAGTACGCAGGAAAGGCAAGGCGAGGAGGCGGTGGCAGAAGCGGTGCTTTCTCCCCCCGGCCACACCCTTCCCACTCCGCCTACACCTTCTCATCTCCCTCACTTCCCACTTAGACACATGAGCCCAAAGGCTGAGACAAGAAACCTGTATTCACTCCCCCAGCCCAGTCAGTGGCAGTCTCCCAGGGGAAGGACACACACCTGAGTTCTTCCCGCTGCCTGGAATAGAAAACAGCGCATCCATTCACCACAACGCTTCTGTGAGGGCCCACTATGTGGAAAGCTGCTGCTGAGGAAGCTGGCCACACAGTGCACAGAACTCCTGCTCTCAGAGAGCTTAGACTTGGAGGAAGCAGCCATCTGAGGAAGAAGGAAGGAAGTGTGTGGGGCATGGTAAAGTCAGTGACAGTATGGCACAGGCAGCCAAAAGAAGTCTGTTAAGGACCAACTGGGCAACAGAACTGAGGGCTCCGCTGAGTCTGGGTGGACACCAGGGACATCTGCTCATTAAGTACTACTATGAAGCCAGTTCCAGACCAAGGATGAAAAGTCAGATCTGAAACTTTCATGTTTAATGTTACAGTGTTATATTCATTTTTTTAATTCACATACATCCTGGTTGTAGCCCCATCCATCCTCACCTTCCAGTCCCACCCTCCCTCTCTCTCCCCCATCTTCCCTCCCCTTTTCCTCAGAAACAGGGAGACCCCCCCCCTTCCCATCCACTGGCGTTCATCAAGTCCTACCAGGACTGAGCATGTCCACTTCCCCTGTGGCCTGGCAAGGCAGTCCCTCCAGGAGGAAAGAACAGAAAATCTGGCAAGATAGTCCACATCAGAGAGCGCCCCCACTCCCCGTGCTGGAGGACTCACAGGAAGCCTGAGCTGTCCACCTCCTACATCTGTGTGGGGGCCTAGGTCCAGTCCACGCATGGTCGTTGGCTGGTGCACCAGTCTCAGCAGGCCCCTGGGCGCCCTGGTGAGCGGGCTCTGTTGGTCTTCCCGTGACGCTCCTGTCACCTCCAAGTCCTTTTCTCCCCCTTTTCCTCAAGACTCCCCATGCTGTGTCCAGTGCTTGGCCCTGCTACTAGGAGTCTCTACTAGAGTCCCTCTCACATCCCCCCAGGAGCCTAGCCTGACTTACATCTCCAGCTTGTCACAAAGATGCCCCTGCTCACAGTTTTCCTTTTCTCTGCAGGCCTCTGTCCGCTCTCCCCAGGTCTGCCCTCCACCCTCATTTCTCTCGGCTGGCCTCCCCTACCTTGGTCCCTCTCTGCAATCACTACCTCTGTCTATTCTACTTCCCCTTCTGAGTGAGAGGTAGGCCTCCCCCTGGCATCCGCCTTACCTATCTTCTTTGGGTCTGTGCACTGTAGTGTGGTCATCCTGTACTATGTGCCAAAAGCCCACTTCTAAGTTAGTACATGTCACGTGTGTCCTTTCGGGCCTGTGTCACCTCACTCTCGAAGATCTTTCCTAGTTCCAACAATTTGTCTGGAAATTTCATGAGTTGTTTTCAATAGCTGAGTAATATTCCAGTGTGTAAATGTACCAGTTTCTTTATCCACTCTTCAGTTGAGGGACATCTATGTTATTTTCAGATTCTGGCTATTACAAATAAAGCTGCTATGAACATAGTTAAGCAAGTGTCTCTGTTGTATGGTGGAGCATCTTCCGGGTATATGGCCAGGAGTGGTATAGCTGGGTCTTGAGGTAGCACAATTCCCAATTTTCTGAGTATGCTCCAGATTGATTTCCAAAGTAGTTGTACAAGTTTACACTCCCACCAAGAATGAAGGAGTGTTCCTCTTTCTCCACATCCTCGCCAGCATGTGGTGTCACTTGAATTTTTGATCTTAGCCAATCTGGCTGTGTAAGATGGAATCTCAGAGTTGTTTTAATTTGCATTTCTTTGATGACTAAGGACACTGAGCATTTCTTTAAGTGCTTCTCAGCCATTCAAGATTCCTCTGTTGGAAATTCTCTGTTGAGTTCTGTGCCCCATTTTTTTATTTGGTTATTTGGTTTGGTAGTGTTTAATTTCTTGAGTTCTTTATGTACTTTGGATATTAGCCCTTTGCCGGATGTAGAATTGGTGAAGATCTTTTCCCAATCTGTAGGCTGTCGTTTTGTTCTGTTGACAGTGTCCTTTGCCTTACACAAGCTTTTCAGTTTCACGGGGTGCCATTTACTAGCTATTGATCTTCGAGCCTGAGCTATTGGAATTCTACTCAAGGAATTGTCTCCTGTGCCAATGAGTTCAAGGCTCTTTTCCACTTTCTTTTTTTATAAATTTAGTGTATCTGGTGTTACATTGAAGTCTTTGATCCATTTGGGCTTGAGTTTTGTGCAGGGTGATAGATATGGATCTATTTGCATTTTTCTACATGTAGACATCCAGTTACACCAGCACCATTTGTGGGGGTTTATTTCTGGGTCTTCGATTCAATTGTCCATTTCTATGCCTGCACCATGCTGCTTTCACTGCTGTTGCTCTATGTACAGCTTAAGATCAGAGGTGGCGATTCCTCCAGAAGATCTTTTACTCTACAGGCTGTTTTAGCTATTCTGGGTTGTTTGTTTGTTTGTTTCTCCATATAAAGTTTAGAAATGTTCTTTCAAGGTCTGTAAAGGTTGGTATTTTAATGAGGATTGCATTGAATCTGTAAATTGCTTTTGGTAAGATGGCCATTTTTACTGTTAATCCAAATGATCCGTGAGCATTGGACATCTTTCCATCTTCTGATATTTTCTCCAATTTCTTTCTTCGGAGACTTGAAGTTCTTATCTTTGACTTTCCTGGTTAGACTTACTTATATTATTTGTGGCTATTGTGAATGGTGTAGTTTCCATAATTTCTTACTCAGCTCATTTTCCATTTGTATACAGAAGGGCTATTGATTTTTTTATATATATAATCTTGTATCTAGGCACTTAGCTGCACACCTCTGGTGGCCTTGCCTCAGTTGAGACTGGCAGGTCAAGAGTCAGCAAGAAGAGGGGTTTAAGCTGAATGTTGTAAGGGCCCCCCCAAACTGGCCTCTTTGAGGATGGCAGACAATAAGGGCTGGGTCCTACCTACAGCTCACCTCTCTACTGGCTGTGTCCCAGGGAAGTCAAGAGGGGGCTTTGGTATTATTAAGTCAGCCAGGCAGTGAATAGTCACTGGTTTTACAGAAGTAGATTCAGCCAAGCAGTGCAGGTCCCAGCACTCAGATCTGGCTGGGTTCCACCATCTTGGCCCCACACCCTGTAAGCTCCTTTTGTCCAGCTTGTCTCCACAGGGGAACCAGTAGAAGTATGGATTAGGGTTGGGATGCTGACCTCAGGAAAGCAGGAGGGCTCCAATGTCTCACTGCTGGGGCAGAGCACCCCTGGAACTGAGGACTCCCTCTCCATATAGGGAGAATGCACCAAGTGCCACTGGGGGGCCAGGGACAACTGGAACTGTTCATCCCCAGATCCCGGGATCTTTCTGGGGTGTTTGGGGCAGCTGTTAGGTTATTCACCATAACCTCAGTCTCTGGTCTTCTGGCACTCAGAAACAGCACTGCCTAGACGCTGCATGTCTTGGAAGTGCTGGAGAGGTGGCTCGGGGATTAAAAGCACAGGGTGTTCTTCTAGAGAACCTGGGTTTAACTCCCAGCATACACAAGGCAGCTCACAGCCATCTGTAACTCCAGTACCAGGGGTGTCTGACACCCTCACACAGACACATGCAGGCAAAAACACCAACGCACATAAAATAGATCTGGATCTTTCACAACTGTAAACTACTAGCAATGTAGTAGTATGTAGCTCACAAAAGTAAGATATTCATAACTGATTCTTAGGAGCCACTGAACCCGACCATCCCAGGTCTTAGTCACCTGGGAGTGGGTGGGAGTGGGCAAGGTAAGGACTTAGACAAGGGTGGGTGCAAGATAAGACAGTGAGAATGCCATGTACTGAAAGACAGAGAAACATGAAAGTCAAATCTTCTACTTGTCACACACAATCAACACTTGACAGGAGAACCTACATTTTGACTGCCTCAGACTGGGTGGGGACCAGGCTCTGCCTCCTCTAGGCACAATGACAAATGGCCAACAGAAAAGACTGGGCACCTTAGTGAAAGAAAACACTGCTATACAGGGAGGGAGATGTTTTCTTGTTTTAAAATACCACATAATTGAGACAGCAAAACCCAAAGTATTTCTCTTGCAGTTATAACATATCTCATGAAAATGCTTTGCAACTTAAATCTCTACTACCTGCAGGAGATGTGGAGAAAGACAGAAGCAAGGCCATTGCTGAGGCTGGAGAAGCTCATTCCCAAGGGTTAACCCCTGAGCTGTGAGTGCCCACACATGTAAGACGCACCTCTACACGCCTGTGCGTGCCCACACATGTAAGACGCACCTCTACACGCCTGTGCGTGCCCACACATGTAAGAAGCACCTCTACACGCCTGTGCGTGCCCATACATGTAAGACGCACCTCTACACGCCTGTGCGTGCCCACACATGTAAGAAGCACCTCTACACGCCTGTGCGTGCCCACACATGTAAGAAGCACCTCTACACGCCTGTGCGTGCCCACACATGTAAGAAGCACCTCTACACGCCTGTGCGTGCCCATACATGTAAGACGCGGTGACTATGGACCATTGCCATCTTTTAATTGCGAAAATCCACTCTCCAAACAGTGAGGAAAGAGCACTTCTTGGATCTATCTGGTGTCATACTCTCGTTTTCTGAATCCTCACTTCTGTACCTTGACGTGTGCACTGACATATCCAACAGAATCTAAAGCAGTGCTGCTCCAAAGCTTCCAGTGTGCAGCACGGCCCTGTACCTAACAGTCACAGGCAATGCTCACTTAACCAGCCACAATCTAGTTAGAGATGACCGACTCACTGTACTCCCTGACTTAGAAACTTCTAGTAAAACCTTCTGTTAAGGTTCTGATTTCTCTTTGAAAGTATATGTACAAACCACTTTGGAAATCTATCTGGAGCTATCTCTAAAAACTGGGACTAGGGCTTCCTTAAGACCCAGCTATTCCACTCCTTGGAATATACCCAGAAGATGCTCCAGCACACAACAAGGACAGATGCTCGACCATGTTCATAGCAGCCTTATTCATAATAGCCAGAACATGGAAACAGCCTAAGTGTCCCTCAGTAGAAGAATGGATAAAGAAACTGTGGTACATTTACACTATGGAATACTACTCAGCTATTAAAAACAAGGAATTCCCGAAATTTGTGGACAAATGGATTGAACTAGAAATGATCATAATGAGTGAGTTAACCCAGAAGCAGAAAGACTCAAATCGTATATACTCACTTATAAATGGACACTAGCTCAAGGGGCATGTCCCATGAAAGTCTTTACCTACCAGGAAAGTGGGATAGCTGTGAGGACATCCTATTGGGACCCTAGGTGAGAGAAGTATGGGAGAAAGGGGAAACAGAAGGATCCAGAGGGTCCTAGAAACCTACAAGAAGAACATTATGATAGGCAGATCTGGGCTCAAGGGTTCTGCTCAAACTATGGCACCAACCAAGGACAATATGTGCAGTAAACATCACACCGCTACCCAGATCTAGCCAATGGACAGGACATTCTCTACAGATGAGTGAAGAGTGAGGACTGACTTTCACACGAACTCTGGTGCCCCATATTTGACCACGTCCCCTTGATGGGGAGACCTGGTGGCACTCAGGGGAAGGATAGCAGGTTACCAAGAAGAGACTTTATACCCTATGATCATATACAGGGGGAGGAGGTCCCCCTCAGTCACAGTCATAGGGGAGGGGACTAGGGTGAAAGTGAGAAGGAGGGAGGAATGGGAGGATAGAAGGGATGGGATAACAATTGAAATGTAATATGAATGAATTAATAAATAAAAATTGTAACAAAAAAAAAGAAAGCATATGTACATTTTGTGTGAAATCACCCACACAATGGGTAGCAGATGAAAAGCTGCTAATAAGGACCAAACCTTTAAAAACTGGAAAGGTGCTAGGCTTGGTGGTACACGCCTTTAATCTCAGCACTCAGGAGTCAGAGGAAAGTAGATTTCTTCGAATTTGAGACCAGTTTGATCTACATAGGGAGTTTTGGGGTACACACACACACACACACACACACACACACACACACACACACACACACACACACTCCTAACTTTCTCATATCAAATACAACAAAACAAGCTTAACAGTTTTTTAAAGATTCATAAATTGCTTCTCCAGGGTGGATGCTATTTCAGAAGTGTGAGTCATGTTACTACATTTATCTAGAAAAAAGAATACTATAAATATTACCCAATCTCTTAAGCAAGTTTTCCCCAGCTAGGTAAGGAGCTGCCTGGTTACCTAGCACCAATCTCCAGAATCCAACGTGTGGTTTAGATTTGACCCTCTCAAACCAGCTTGAATGACCCACAGGAAAGTAGATTCCTCAAGTGTTGGGATCCTAAAGGGGTTTCTAATTCCCAGAGAAACATAAAAGAAGCTAACTGTGTGGAAAACTATCCTGAGCTCATCATCACTCCACAGCATTTAGGAAAGAAAGGAAGGAAGGAAGGAGGGTCGGTCGGTCGATCTTGGATTATATTAACAGGCACACACTGTTTGGTTTCAGGTCTAGTTTCCGGAGCACAGGATGCAGGGGGTGATGTGGAAGCTAAGTTGGTACCAACAGCAGAGAACAAGCAGTAAGCACAGCTGAGAGCTTGACCTGTGTGTACAACACATCAGAACTGAGCCATTGAGCTCTGAGTTACAGTCGCATGCTAGACAGAATCTCAGCTTACACCTTTAAAACCGCAGGTGGATATTTCCTAGGATCCGTTAATAGTTCCCTTAAATGACAGGTCAGAGGACACTGATGATGCATGTAAATATTTAGAACTAGAAATTCTAACTAACAATTTCCCTATGTAGGATGTTATAAAATTTTAAATAAATAATGTTGAGTCCTAGGTACAAAGGTGAACACAAAATGCAGAGACGTTTAAATTACAGTGAAACAAGGAAGTGCTTTTATTAATGCTTAGAGAAGCCCAAATAAATTATTTTTAATGATCTCCAAAGCACATGAAAGCAGAAACAGGGTAACAGCAACCCCATGGTGCCAACCTCCTACTGACCCCCAGAAACCCATGATGACGCTACTTCTCAGATGTCACCAAGGCTTTGCAACTTCCTTGGACTTTAAGAATGAGCACAAAGTGAGTGTAAGAGTCCTTGGAAGTGACAGAGGTAGACAGGACAGTCCCAAGCTCAGAGAAGTCAGCTGCTGTCCTGGAAGAATTCCCCTGGTACAGTAATGTGAGCACACAGGCAATCCCAGAAGCCCCAGCCCTACAGCACAATACTTTCAATTGAAAGGATGGTATCAGCTCAGCACCCCTAAGACCAAGCTCTCAGCACAAAGGAGGACAAAGGGTAAGAATAAGAGATAAAAACAAAAGATAGCTGGCTAGGGAGAAGGAGGAAATGTCAGTTTATAAAGGCAAAAGAGGAAACTCCATTAGGAGGAAGCGTTTGATTTTAACTGGGCATGTTAATTAGGTGAGCCAAAGGGGGTTTTGATTGCTGGACATTAATACTGTGATTATCTGGACCTTGGTAGTCAGCCTTGGAAGGAGGAGGTGGCCAAACACAGCCATCAGAGGGCTAGCTTTAGAGATGTAATCTAAGGGATTTTAGCAAGGCAGAGGGAAGGGAGAACAGGGCAAGGCTGCCAGCGCCATGTTTGCCATGCTCAGGCTGCCTAACATCCCTTCCCAAGTCACTGAAACTGACTTTGGAATCAGGACAGTCAGGACCAAGAATGACACATGGAAGTTGACTGGGGACACTAAGTTGTGGTGATCTGTTCAGCAGCAACAGAAAACAGACACCTGCTGCCTCCCAGCTTAGTGGAGGGAAACCTAAGTGAGTGAGTCAGTGAGTGGACAGCAGCCACTCTGGCGCCCAGAACCTCCCCAAAGTCTTCACCATCGTCCTCTGTTTCTATCTGCTCAAGGTCTTCCGCTGCCTGCAGAAAAGCCAGAGATGCCACTAAAGCAGGCTCAAAGAGAAGGTGAGCTCCGTAATTTTGTTATTACTGTCTATATACCACAATCTAGTCCTGTTCCAAGAAAATAATGGGAGTCAAGCACAGCGCCAATGTCTAAATATCTGTATGTTCTAGTCTAATAAATCATGGGTGTACTAAAAATGATCAAACATTTTTCTTTAAACTCAACTTTAAGGGATTTTTTTTTCTTTTTCATCCATTAAGAAAAAAAATATTCCCATCAGGCAAGTAGACTCAACATGACTGACAAAGATGACCAGATGAACAAGCATGATGTGTGCACATACAACACAGCAGTCAGCCTTAAAAAGAGCATCCTGACATACAGGTAAGCCCCGAATGTGCTAAGTGAAGCACACCAACCCAGAGGAACGCTGTACACTAGGAAACTATTGTGAATAAATGCATAGAAACAAAGCAAACAGAATGGTAACTTATGATGGGGGGGAGTGACAGCTGGGTGTCAAGTTCCAACTTTCCAAACTGATGAGCTGTGGATGAAAGTGGCAGCCAGAAAGCATTTACTGAGTAGCACTAGTGAGCAGGAGGCTACCCTTTATGTTGTGCACATTTTATCCCATTCCATTTAGGACACAGATATTCACTATGTAGAGCAGAGATGTGCAAGTTCTGTATACCTGACCAGTCAGCACTGTATCAAGCACGCGGGGCGGACGCCAAGCCCACGGCTCAGCACCAGGCAAGCCATGGAGCCAAGTGCTGGCAGAGCCGTCTCTACACTCAAGCCCAGAGAGCATCTCCCTTCTGCAGTGATGACTCAGGGACAGTGAAGATGAGCCTGGAGCCTGTACAAGATGACACATAAGCCTTCACACTCAAACACAGAAAAGCAAGCAGGATTCATGTTTGTTTCACAGCTCTTACTTTCTTCACTGTACCTCCCAGAGAACTGACACAGGAAAAGCTCACTAAATTTGTACATAAGTTGTTGGGTTGTTGCTGCTGTTGTGTGACCTAAACAAAATCCTTATTTGGAAAACAAATACTTGTTATACTTGAAAATGACTTTGTGATTCTCAAATGACTTATTCCAATTTCATTGCTTGTGCACTCAATCCAAGCCCATCGTGAGCACTCAAGAGGTCAACTTCACTGTCATACAATGTATTAAATAATACATACTTTTCCACTATTTTAAAGAAAATTAACCTGATTTTTAAAACTAGTATCATAAATATAAGCCTCACGATATTATAACTTAGCCAGAGAATATAAAAATATACTCCTAAAAGCTTGGTGCTTGGAATTTTTTTAATGTCATGCAGTCCAACTGCCAGGATTTTCTCACAAGTATTCCCCAACACTCAGCAAGGAGTCAGACTCTGTAAACAGGAACACAGCAGTTGAACTTGGGTACTACCATTGTCATCATGAAAACAGTGTAGAAACCTCCTGTCAGGCCCACACATACTAGAATTGATATAACTGCTTTTGCTGTTGGCTGGTTGTTTTGAAGCAGGATCTCACTATGTAGTCCTGGCTCACCTGAAACTCACTATGTACCCAGGCCTAGAACTCACAGGGACCCTGAGTGCTGGAATTCAAAGTGTACACCACTACCATGGGAATGACTTTTTCATTTACTCTTCTTTATCCACTTAAAAGTACTTTGAGGCTGGAGAGATGGCTCAGAGGTTAAGAGCACTGCCTGTTCTTCCAGGGGTTCTGAGTTCAATTCCCAGCAACCACATAGTAGCTCACAGCCAACTAAAATGACATCTGGTGCCCTCTTCTGGTATGCAAGTGTATATGCAGACAGAGCATTGTATACATAATAATAAATAAATCTTTTTTTTTTTTTAAGCATTTTGAAAGGGGACTGGAGAGATGGCTCAGCAATTAAGAGCACTGACTGCTCTTCCAAAGGAACCGGGTTCAGTTCTCAGCACCCACATGGCAGTTCACAACTGTCTTTAACTCCAAGATTTGACACCCTCACACAGACATACATGCAGGCAAAATATCAATGCACATAAAATAAAAATAAATGAATTTTTAAAAAGAAAAGTATTTTTGAAAAGTTTGCACTGCTAAAGCAGGCTAAACTAATAGAGATGGCATGTTCAGTTTAGCTCAACACTGTGTTTAGGAACAACAACACCATGGGCAGAGAGCAGGGAGGCCAGGGAAACTGAGGCACTTTTCAGTCACTCATCAACACCTCCAGGCAACACCAGAGCAGCTAACCAAACACAATGTGATGAGCCCCTCACAAAAGTGGACTCTTAGCTTGGACTTGCCCCACACCAGAACTTAACTGTGTGGTCGGAAATGTCAACATCTTGGAATAAAGCAATCGGGAGAGGAAAGGAATCAAAGAGCTGCTCTACCCACAGGCGTGGGCTCAGAGTGCATAGCTAAAGCAGGGAGGGCAGGGGTGTGGGCGGGAAGGAGGGAGAGGGACAGGGGTGTGGGTGGGGAGGGGAGCAGCATCCAACTCCAGCACATCAAGCCCTTCGCTCCCAAGATGGCTCTCAGGGACCATGGTCTAAGATGCTTCGCCTAGCCCCTCAGCTGCTTAACACTCAAGAGAAGCACTGTCACAAACATCAGGCTGCAGTGTCTTAACTCATGCACAAGAGGCTCCTCAAGTGTGACATCTATGTTTCCAGAGCGTAAAGACACTAACAACTTAGAGGGGGTGGGAAAAGACAGCACTCAGTGGCTATGGGTTCTTCCTCACAAGGGCAAGTCTGCTGTAGTGATGTGGTGGGGACACATCTTACTGAAGCCACAACAAGGTAAGAGGAAGGACAGTTAGCACGCATGAGCGCAGGGAGCAAGCTCTGTAAACGTGCCTGGATGTATTCTCGTGTACATGCTTCTGTGCTGAGGATGCACACGTGTGTGGGTATCCAAGAGTGTTTTAGAGTCTGGAGGACAATTTCAGGTGTCATCCTCAGATGCATGTCTTGAGACACAGGGTCTCACTGGGCTGAAGATCAATTAGCCTGGACTGGCAGTGAGTCACAGGACTCTGCCTGGCTCCACCTCTCCAGGGCTGGAATTACACACACACAGAGCTTCCAGCCCTCATGTTTTCAGGGAAAGCACATCACTGACTGAGCCTTCCCTCAGCCACCCCCACCCCCTTCACCACTTTCTACTAATGCTATGTCTCAAAACATCACTTAGAGCTGAAATGACAGACATGGCGGGAGAGCATGCACACCCCCAACAAACCCGCCAGAATGCCATGTAACTCAAAAGCACACCAAGAAGCAAGTCTGGAAAGGCTTCTGTTGTCCAAAACACTAAAGCCGATTACCTTCATGGACTCATCATTATTTTCTCTTGGGAACCTTCAGAGACCACTGGCAACGCTTATAGATAAATGTGCTTGCTACTCTCATTTCCAACACTATCTTAAAAAATAAATACCCTAATATATGAAGACATACATGGTTAAACTACGGATATTAGCACATCAAAATCACAGTAGCTACAAGAGAAATGAAAGAAGAGTGAGTCCAAGGGAATGTGGGGTCTATGGAAGGAAACGCCCACTTCCCAAAGAGATATAGATAACAAGTTAGCTTGTTATTTCTCCCTAAGCTAAATGTGAATATCAAATGCATAACTACCATATATATTGTGTATGCATGTATACATGTGTGTATATATGTATGTATGTATTCATGCATGTATATCACATTAAGAAATAGAATTAGTATTATATTAGCCAATGGCAAAAAAGTTATAAATTGCTTTCCAATACTGTGTGCACTCTTCTGTTCTAGTAACTAAAAAATTTGGGTGGAATGGCTGCCCAGACCATGATATCCATCAACACCATTTCCACTCTAGGCTCTGGCCAATGAACTCAAATGTATCTTCCCTGCGGCCATGCATTCCTGCGCTACACACAAGTGCAAAAGCACCTAACAGTGCCTCACACAGTGATGGGAGCTGGACACAGGCCCACTATTAGGACAATGAGGAGGGAGAAGGTTCCCTGTGTCTCTGGTGCAAAGATGCCACAGGTCAACTATAGACCAACTATGAACTTCTTTTGTATAAGTAAAAATAAAAATATCATATTAAGCTATGATATATAGTATTTCTGTCCTATGCAACCAAATTAATTCAGAGTAAAACTGACCAAATGTGCAACAAAACTTATTTACTATTCACTATCTGCATAGCAAAGCGCTCCACAATTCTATACAGTGTTTGACTCCTAGTAATGCCTCTGTATTTCAAAAGAGATCACCAACGCTGTACTAGAAAACAAGTGCCTGAGGCCCTGCAACTGCATGAAAGCTGCCAAACCAGGGTTCCAGCCCGAGCTCAAGGAGCACAGGTCACCAGGCCTTTCCACATCACATAGACTGTATACATATGCACAGGTCTCCAGGCCTTTCCACATCACGTAGACTGTACACATATGCACAGGTCTCCAGGCCTTTCCACATCACGTCAGACTGTACACATATGCACAGGTCACCAGGCCTTTCCACATCACGTAGACTGTACACATATGCTGCAAGCGAACTAACAGAAGGGTTGTGATGCTCAAGGAACTAGAACTCAATAAATGCTAAAAAATAAATATACACCAAAAGCCTGAAGGGTAACAGAAAAAGAACGGATAGTAAGTTTGTTAGTGTAGTTAACTGGGGGTGGGGTGGGGGCCCATATGTTTATGTTCATGAGTACAGGTTTGTATGTTCTTATGGGAAGCAGGTATCCTCAACCACACCCATCTTGTGTTTGAGACAGGGTCTCTCACTAAGCCTGGAGCTGGCTGCTTCTGCACAACGGGTGGCCTATGAGCTCCAGGGATAATTTTGTCTTCACTTGTGCAGCACTGCGATTGCAGATGTGCTAAGCTAGGATTTCACATGGACACTGGGGATACAAACTTGCTTCCTAGGCAGGCACTTTACAGACTCAATCATCCCACAACCCCTATTTAGCCAATAATTTAAATAAAATGGCATTTAAAAACACAGTACTAAAATTAAAAATATTTCAGATGCATCATGATTTCAGTGTGTAAAAGGTGTCCTTTCTTTCCAGGAGCTGCGGTGATAACTGGTAACTGTTGTTTGTTAAATGCCATTTATCACACACATGCAGGGAGTAACCTGATCCAGACCCCCAGTGTGACTTCTGACACTGCACATGTTTGTGCAGTTCCAAAGCCTAGACAGAACTGCACCAAGCCAATTAGTAACACTCTGTAATCTGGCCTGTGCACAGTTCTTCCAGTCAGATACTGTGAGGCAGAGCACTGTTACTGATAGGCAGTCCTGCCCCACTACCTGCCACACCTGCATCTCTGCCGTCCTACTGTGGCCAGAGATTGGTCCTCTCTGCTCTTTGTGTTGAGACTTTAACAGGCTTTAGAGACCACAGATAAAGCAGTGGTGTGGCTCTCCTCCTCTGCCTCGCTTCCTCATCTTCCCTAGGATCCCCTCAGCCCACCATGAGTCTATGAAGTGAGGTGTGGCATCCTGTCACTCCCTCTTATGGGCCCGAGCCAGTTACAGCTCTTGCCACATCCTAACAACTGCCAGTATTCTAGATTCAGAACACAGTAGATGTGGTAAAGGTGCTAAAATGCTTTCCTGGACATTCGTTTTCTACTGCTGAGACCCCAGCTCATCTTCACATAGCACTGCATGGGGTCAGGATATGCCCTTCTTCAACAGATTTTTCTGAACTTAAATGTAAGGCTTTACATTGACTCTTTCCTTCACTTTGAAAAACAATTACTAATTTTAAATCACGATGGCACCCTCTCCATGATCTGGTCCTCCCAAGTCTCTGGCACCAAAATCTCAATAAGCTTTTCCTTTGTCTTCACTTCAGGTATAGAGCAGGGGAGGGGTCAGGGAACAAGGGACCAGTCTACTTTTTTTTAAATGCAAATTTAGGTAATTCTCAAAGCATAATTATTATTTGTTTTTAGATGTGTTAACTCTAAGAGCTATCTGATGACAAGCATTTAAATGTGATTTCCCAAGCACAATACTTGTAACAAAACAAGTCCCCCTCATTTGTTTTAACTTAATTAAAATGGGACTTTTTTAAGAGGTCAGAATAGATGCTTTAGTGGACACAGGTGAGAGCAAAAATAGTCTCTCCAAAAGAACATAAGTTCCCAGTACCAGCGTCTCCCACCCGTCTATGCAGAGCTCCTGGCTGCCTTCCACAAACAACACAAGAATGTAGATGTTACAGAAATACAGTTGTAATTCACCTGGCAGCTTGATGCAGCATACTCACACATGACAACACATTGATTTTACTTCTCCCTCCATGCAGACATCTATGTAAAGAAATCCATTAGGCAGACAGTTCTCATCTCTACTGACTGACAGAGTGACAATTGAATACTTTTCACCTTCCAGCGTGACTGACAGTTAGACACTTAAACAAGCCTTCAAGTTGCAATAATAGTATGAAACACTTTCAATTACCTGAATCAAACAAATCCATGATCCTACTGGCTGAATGCATTTTTCTGTCTGCTGCTATGCCTGGCTTGGTTTACACTATTATTTGGATAATTTTGTTCCTCTTACGAGAATGTTTTCCTCAAAGAATAAACTCATTTTATAAACGATGATATATTTTTTAAATGTTAAGGGTTTCTATAAACACTTAAAACATGGATAAATATACAACCTAAGCAAAATCTACTTATTTCCTTGTACGTATAAACCTTTCAAAAACCTGCTCCTGTATTCTGCAAGCATTTAGAAAATAGTCAGATCTTACACTGTAATGTACCTTTTACATGAAGATGTCATGAATGTAAGTGGTGGCATAATCATAAGCTAATTAAAATACAAAAATACTTATAATATTTATAACTATTTATAGTGCTAGTTTTAAAGATTTCATCATTCCACTAGAAAGCTGAAATAAATTTAATAATGTAGAGGCCTTTCACAATTGCAACCTAAATAATTATTCTCATTTCAGACAGACAATGACAAAAAAAAAAAATGCATGAGAATCTTGGAGTAGATAGTAAAGACTATGAAAGAAGCCAGTGCATAAACAAGAACTACACCATAAGTGCGCCTGCACCGTGAGTGCGCCTGCACCGTGAGTGCGCCTGCACCGTGAGTGCGCCTGCACCGTGAGTGCGCCTGCACCGTGAGTGCACCTACACAGACTGCCAAGACTGACAGGGATTGTTTTTGCTTCATCTTGGCCATTATGCTGGGGGAAATGCCCGTAGCTGTGGGTAGAGCACAGCCCGCGCAGACAGGAGCATCTGCAGGCTCAGGATGACCTCCTCAGGAGCCTGCCGCCAGGAGGAAGAGAACCACACTGCTGAGTTAAGCAGGCAGGGCAGAGTTGGCCAAGGCAACTAAGAGCTAAAACTAACCTGAGAAGTAAAAAAGACCCAAAACAAAACTATGTTTTCACAAATTTTCCTAACTACTTACAGCACAGCACTCACCAGCTTTGGGCAGTTAGTTAATGTTCTCAAAATCAGTTTCATTTGTGCTGTGAAATGGAGGCAGGCCGCAAACTAAACCAACCTCAATCTTACAAATTTAATCCAGCACTGCAAAATAAGCAGCCTGAAAATCATGCTTTTGCGAACATAGTTAACCTGCAAATGCAGAAACACCTAAAAAGTAAACAGCCACAGTTAATATTAAAAAGTACATCTCCATATAATCATATTTGACATTCCTATTAAAATACAAAACCCAATTAAATGAATGGGGCTTTTTTTAAATGATGGGTTTGGGGCAACATATAATAAAGAACAAGTATGGTATTATTGATTACTGTATTAAGCACAGCAGTTCTGATCACTGTATTAGAAATGTCTAGGCCCTTTCCTCCTAAAGTCAGGCTACTAAGCTTACAGCCTTGTAGAAGTCAATACTATTTGAAGGTGCCAATACAGAATTTACTGTGTGCACAACATAAAATGACTGTGTGAAAAGGCTGGCTGTTGCAGGCTATACAGCAAATTGATTTTCTGAAAAGGAATGCCGCCTGTATTTAACCTAACAGTGTAACCCTGTTGTACTACATGGAAAAGGATCATGCATATTGATTTCTTTATTACAATTCTTCTTGTGATCAGTAAACACTCAGAAAACATTCAGTCTCAAAGAAAATCATTTTGTAAAAATGTCTTAAGTCTACACTGGATTTTCCAGGTACTTCTACGCTGTGTGCTGTTAGCACACAGCGGTGCCCTGCACCCGAGCTTTAGGCTGCCTTCCATGGTCTCTCAAGTAAGACTTACTATTTCTAAATCTGTACTAGTTATTGGATCCATTATTATATTAATTGTGAAAAATGAATAAGAGTTTTCAATAGGTTATTTTAATGTTCCAAATGCTGAAAGTCTTAAAAAAAAAAAAAAAAAAAAAAAAAGAGTAGCTGCCCTGCTGACCCAGCTTCCCATGACTGCATCGGTGCCTGCCGTCATCACTAGTGACATCTGAAGAGTCACTGCAGGCTGGTGCTGAAAGGATGCAGCAGACTTATATGCTGTGTGTATATTTCCACAATGATAAACTCAAAACATAACAGTAACAGAACATGAATTTTATATTGCTTTCTTTGAGGACAATTAAACTTCTAAGTCTGTTAATGTGGAGTTTCTAGAATCGATGTAAGCAATTAAAAAAGAGCGACAGAAATGTTCTGTAAGGCATGATTACGCTAAGGTCACTAGGTATTATTTGGAGTCAGTTTAGTTTATCACATTACCACATGACAGGACGTGAGGCAAAAATTATAAATTCCTTCCCTAAATCTGTCCTTCTCTGATCTAGATGGATGAAGAATAATTAACTCTTAATTATTCAGATGACTTCAAGGCAGTTTTAGGATTCAGTAAAGATTGCAGTCACTTTAACCAAGGAAAGCAGTCTCCCATCATTTATCAAATCTTACAACTTGACCAATGATGAATAAAAAAATCTATGTTTACCCACAGCCCTAACTGCTACCTTAGAGGTTGTTAAGCAACAAATTTCTTTAAACTCTACCATATGCAAATCATCAGATGCAATTTGCATTTTAAAGTATTTAACTCTACATATTTATTGGATTTTGAGGCCATGCTGATCATTGATTTATGTGCTTCTGGCAATCATATTTCCATATTTGTATGATTTTGATGACAGTAATAATTCAAATATGCAGAAAGTTGTTCTTTGAACAATATCTTTAATTACCTCCTCAAAGCATCATTGTTTTTGCCTGCTGTCCTGACAAAAGAAATTTGAAATAAGAAATGGCATAATAATCCAAAACACACAGAAATGTATTTGTCATGTTCTGTATACTACCAATGCACAGGATTGACTTTTCACATTAGCCGACCCTTAACCTTAGAAAGGCTGCACAGCTCAGTACACTTGTACCTAAGCACTTTTATTGATAGTGACATACTTTCATGACAAATGCAATCACAGTTCATAACATTTCTGTTCAAAATGCAAACCCTGCCTCATTTACTTTTCCGCTAACTCAAAAAGTTGTTGCAGTTTCTTCTCATTGAAGTCGGCACAAATTACATACTAGCTCATGAAAGCCATCAAGGACCATCATCCTGAAAGAGTCACCAAGCAGAGACATGAACCGTCACTCCTGCATCTACTATCAGGGTAATTTTAAGATGATTCAACCATGCTATAATTTTTACAATAAATATTTAGACATTCACAATTATAGCTATGAATTTATTTTAACTGACATAAACAATTATAAAATTAAATATGAATACAATGTTACTCAATTTTTATCAATTTCATAAATTAATGTTTTGTAATAACTACTATCCTATAAGATTTGTGAGCATTTTCAAATATCAAAATGAGATTATCTTAACAAAGGAATTTTTAAGAATAAAATGAAAAACCATTAAAATTTCATCTTTAAAAACTAAAAATACAAAGTACTTGACGTACTGAGAAATCAGAGAACAGGGCCAAAGCACACCATTAGCAAGCTTTTACTGAATATGTTTCAAAGATCCACACTTTCTAAGTCTCAAGGGAGTGAAAACTGGAGGGGAGACACTAACATGCCCTCAAATTCCCCAACAGATCAACAGAAATATTTAAAAATCTACTAAGAATATAATAATTTTATTCATTTTGAAGAACAGAAGCCCAAATAGTGTCTTACACACCTACATAATTTTACAATAACTGTTCTTTAGAGAAAGTTAAAATATTTATTTATGGATGCCTCAGCCAAATTTAGTCACTATCATAAATAAATAAACACCTATCTGTTAATGATAACACTCCAGCATATAGCCATGTAATATAAGCATAAGTCAGCTACTCTCAATAAATTTTAGTTGGGAAGATACATGTTAGAGATGTTCATAACCTCAGAATTGTTCTAATTAAAACACAAGTAGGTTGAAATAGACTTCACGGTTATTTTTACACACATGGCTTTGATAATCATATGAGGTGCTTTGCTTTACAGTATTTTAAACTATTTTAAATTCAATTCAATATCCATCTACACAGTAACACTGTATCTAAGAGTCCATTACTCATCAAAACTGCAAAATATTGCCATCATTTAAATATGTAAATAGCAGTCAGGAAAATATAACTCATTTTCTAGGCAAATTTTTAAAACTACAAATAAATTGCTGCTCACATTGCAGTGATGGGCAACCATAGTGAGAGCTGTAACAATATTTTAGATTTCATACAAAGAGGAGTAAGAAATAAAGGAAAAAGAAGGAAGGGGGAGGGAAGAGAAGGCAGAAGAGAGGGGGAAAGAAGACAAGAAAGAAGGCACTCAACAGGGGAGAGAAAGAAAAAAAAAAAAACGATCCAAAGGGGAAGGAATGGGGGGAATTCTAGGGGCACTCCCTGACTCCCCCTTGTGGTCAACAGCAAGGAACCGCACAGCAGGCTCTGCATGTGGCTGGACACTAGGTTTGGAAGGCTGCCACAGTGGTGTGAGAAGTCATTCAGACAAAGCCCAGAAAAGGGAGCCAGTAGCCAGCAGAGGTCCAAGGGCATGGTTCACGGCCAGTTAGCGGTCTTTCCGCTCCTGCGCATACAGCTGAGAATGCACCACAGCGAAGCGGCAGAAAAGCCCACACACTGATACCTGTGTAAGAAACCACGCCTAAGGGAGACTAAGGGTTAAGTAGCAGGGTTACCAGATCTCCCACTCATGGCACTTCCCGCTTTCCTTTCACAATAATGTGAGTGCACAAATAGCAAATCACACAGAAATACACCTGTATCAGGATACAAGTGTTAAAAACAGACTCACAGACAAACACACACCCCGGAGACGTCAACAGTTAAACAACCTCAAGTTCAAATCAAGGGGAAGGCTCCAGTATGGATTACATACAACCTACAAAATTTTCTCCTTTTCATATAATTACACACAAAAAGTTTACTCTCAATTTTGTAGCTTTCACAGGCATGACTAGATCAAGAAAAGTCTACATTCCACTAAATAGTAACAACTTAGGAAACAGACAAACAAACAAAAAGTCTACACAAACATGTTTTTAAAACCCTAGTTTAAAACTAGGCTAAAATTACTGTGCAGTGCTACAAGCAAGGGACACCATGAACTTAGCAGCACGATAAAGTATATTTGAAGCGAGACTATCACCGCAATAAAACTTCAAAATAATAAAAAGGAATATACAAAACAGCAATGGCTTCAATTAATAAAGTCTAAATTATGAAACTAAATGTTACAGATTCTAAATCACAACATATAAATTGCCTCAGATTAAACAACTATAAAAGTAGGAAAAGAATTCATATTGCTGGTGAATAATCTCCACAGCTGTAGCATCCTCCTCAGCTGACCACTGCTGTTACCCAATTCTCTACTTCCCATCTGTGGGTCACTAGGTGCTGAGGGGACTCTCGGCTGCCTACTCCTCCCCCCAACCCCTCCGTCCCTTAATTGCCCTCCAGGCACCATCCCTGTAATCACTGCAGTGTTGCCAGCTCAGCCAGGGGCTCCCGAGAGCGGCTCATATATCTCCAGGTTTGGAATCGAAGCATACAATCAGGATAGGGTGCCCAAGTCCATGATGCCAGAGGGGACAGAACTAATACTGTTTGCATTATTAAAATCTGTGTCCTTGATCCTTTGTAAACTTAGATTGCACGGTCTCAGGGTAGGGTCAGATCTCCTCTGTCCTCAAGGCTGCCTGCTAATGAGAATTATTCCTGTACATGGATAAATGTAAGCACACCTCTGACCAGTAGCACACCCCACAAAACTAACCTCATGCCCAAAAATTCCTAAATTACTATTAAAATTTGAATGTTTCTCAGAAAAACTAGTGATTTTTATGAAAAGTACCTAACTAAAGAAATAGACTTTAACTCTTTGATTCAGAAAACCCATCTGTATAGTCCAACTATGCCTTCACAAATGTGTGAATGAAACTGCTAGTAATTAGTTATAATTATGGCCCATTTCTAAATCTACTTTGATTATATGATAAATATATACACCAGCAATAAAATATGCAAAGCAAATTCACTGGTTTTCTAGAGAAATGTAAAATGTATATAGAGAACTCTGAATGCTAACAGTCAGATTCTAAAGCCTCAGAATGTTTTCATAGTTTGTAAGCACTAAAGTACTGTTAATAATACTGTAAGCAACTGCTGCCAGCCATGAGGCAGTAAACTGATTGAAAAGGGACCTAAAATTACAGTCTTAAAGTACCACATAAAGTTGACATTTCTGTTTATAAAATAAACTGTCATGCTAAATCTTGAAGTACTTGATCCAACCAATATCTGCAAGACATAAAAAAATCGGATTTATCTTTTACATGTATGGATGCATATATGCATGAGGACACTGATACACACAGTCCTTCAAATAGAGAAAATCACTGAAAGATTCTATAGTAATAGAGGTATGCAATGCTCTAACAAAAATGTTTTTGCACCTAAAACATACAGAGACACAATAAATTCAAGGTCATTGGCTCAGATACGTGCAGTCTGTGGATGAGATCCATGCAGATTTACAGATGAGGAAGGAAAATCAAAGCAGTGCTCATCATCCTGGCACTCTGCGTGCAAACTATCTTACAGTCCAGTAGATAGGGGTCTGACTGCAAAGCAGGTATTAAGTAATTCATTTTTCTAAATAGTAAGTTTGCATTTTTATTATCTTAATTCCTAGTTAATATTTAAGTACAAATCCAGATTAGTTTTGATAATATTAATATAATAGTAACATGATAACTATAATATGCTTTAGTTAGCATATATACATGTGCATGAAACACATGAAATAATAATTAGTAAATGCCAGAAACATAACCAGTGAGTGGTCGAGATTCACAGTGCCTCAACTGAAGAAGAAAACAAATTAAGACCCCTGAATTTAAGGAATTAGTGCAAAAAAAATTTTAAGAAAGCATAACTTCTTTACATAATTCAATGAATATTCTTTATTTTTTGTTTTGTTGTTGTTGTTTGTTTTTTTGTTTTTGGGTTTTTGGGGGGGGGTTGTTGTTGTTGTTGTTGTTGTTTTCTGGTTTTTCAGGACAGGGTTTCTCTGTGTAGCCTTGGCTGTCCTGGACTCGCTTTGTAGACTAAGCTGGCCTCGAACTCACAGCGATCCACCTGCCTCTGACTCCTGAGTGCTGGGATTAAAGGTGTGTGCCACCACCACCCGGCTAAATGAATATTCTTTACAAAACATAAAACTCTAAAAGGTAAGTGAGCATGAGACAAAATAAATAATCCCATTACTAAACATTAATCAAAGAAGGCAAAGTGACAATTCCACTTTTTCATCATTTTTTAAAAGATATTTGCTTAAAAAAATAGCAACGCTAGATGGCAAAGCAAATAAAGAAAGAAAAATGTGCAGGTTACTTATTTCTCCTAATTTAACCTTCATTCTGATTCAGTTGTTAAGAAAGAAAGAAAGAAAGAAAGAAAGAAAGAAAGAAAGAAAGAAAGAAAGAAAGAAAGAAAGAACAGAAATCTATTATAAGTTCAATTTGGTAGTGAACTGTAGCCATCTGCTGGAAATGAACAGTTAGAGCAAATGTTAACATCGCATTTCTGACTAAGAATCCAGCACTCTTTGTGCTTAATACAGTGGACCAGAAATATGAACAACCCCTAGGTAACATAAAAGTTATTACAGCAGCTTTACAGTCTCAGATGCACAGAGGTACACAATTTAGTTCTTTATATTTTAGTTGTTTTAAGAAAGAGCCTCACTGTGTAACCTACGCTGCCTTTGAATTTGCAATCCTTCTGCCTCAGCCTCCAGAGGGCTGAGACTAGAGATGCCTGCTATCATTTCAGATGAGTTGTCATGTGCAATGTCATTATTCACTCAGAATTTTCCATGATTAAAGGACTTCCTTAGTCATTTTTCCTTGTATTCTTTGTAGGTCACAAATTCCAAAATGAATACTAAAAGGTTTAAGTCAAATTACCCAACAAATAGTTGTGGTTACCAAGTTATAAACTAGATTACAGCTACAGTTTTACACTATCTTACTCACCGGGCACTCAATGAATCTTTACAGAGATGAAACCCCAAGTGTTAACTGAAAAGAAGTCTGATGAGAGCATTTACATTACTTTCCAATAGGAAAAAAAGAACTTAAAATAATAGTGTGGTTAAAGTGCCAAAGTTGCCTCTGTTCTAATGTGGATTGTGTCTCCAGGGAAACCATCAAGCTATTCTTGTTTGGCAAGAAATCAAAGCTATATCTTGTACTTACACTTCCTCAATACCTCTTCAATATACAAGATCATAACAAAGCACGTCTACAACAAATTTTTCAAGTATAAATGATCAACAACAGAAGAGGGTGTGTGTGAGATTAACAATGCGATGCACTGATATAATTTCACCTCCTGCTAATGAAGAAGAAAGAACTAAGAAGTGCTGATACTTAAAAGTCAGTAAGAGAGCACTGGTTAAAGTTATGACAGGTATAAACTTAATCCAGAAGTATTATTATAGGTGTACTCATTACAAAAGACAAAGCCAATAGCATAATTCTAACTTATTCAAGGTAAAGCAGTCACTTTCCTTCTTTCAACTACACCATGTAGTAACTTACCCTAGAGACGCTCTCAGTACGCACCACTGTAAGGGATAATACACTAGCACTTTAAATATTTAACTAATTTGTGAATGATTTGAGCACAAACTGCTTACAAACATCAGATTGCTATATTGCTATTTTCTAAAAGACATTGCTAAAACTGAAATTAATCACTGTTAATCAATATACAATGAGGAAATTCCTTTTTTTTTCTAAAACAACCTTTGTTAATACTAAGTCTGAATCCAAAGCAGCTTCAAAGCTTGTGACAACTAGCATTTCCCAACAGCTCTGAAAATGTACCAGTAATATTCTCATAACCTTGTAAACCAAAAGACATAAAAAGCCTGTTATTTCCCAGATGTCTA
>NC_140486.1:4551122-4611122 GCF_964271855.1 Acomys minous | reverse complement strand
CACACTCCTTTCTCTCCTCCTCCTTTTGCTACCCAGAAACTGGTAAGTCATCCAAGTTTTTAAGAGGGGAAAGGAGGGAAAGGGGGGCGGAGGGGGGAAGCAGCGAGGGAGGGGGAGGGCCAGCATTCAACATGTTAAGGATGGGACATCTCTGAGAAATCCCCGTCCCTACCACTCATGTTCTTCAGTTACCTATATTGAAAATATGCACATTTGTCTTATCAATACCCCACCCCTCAACTAACTTTAAGACTCAACCTCGGCAGAGCCAGGTGGACAGGGAGTCGTTCTTACAGTCCTCAACAGTACAGGGTCCCATTGCGCCTGTTTGCTCACATCTCTGTCCTCTGGGGAGCTTGTGACCACAATGCCAGCACACAACACTGTCACCATGCCTGCACAAAGAGACTCACGGGGCGGAACTGACCGAGAGAAGAATGGAGACCCGCGTGATAGGAAAGCTCGCCTTCCTTCTGTCTACAGCTTCAATGCCTGTGCTCATGCAGCTCCTGGACAAGTGAGGAAAAGCTTTCAGAGTAAAGACTAGGAAACAGGTAACAGACTGACAAGGAGAAGTGACTTAAGAAAATGCAACCACAGAACAAGTGATGAAAACTGACTGTGACTGCTTCCTAATGCGATAGTGATGTCTGGAGCAGCTAAAAGGCCTCCACCCTCAGTGTGATTCTGTATCTCAGGAGCCATTTTAAAAGAAAAACAGAGAGCTGGGCGTGGTGGCGCACACCTGTAATCCCAGCACTCAGGAGGCAGAGGCAGGCAGATCACTGTGAGTTTAAGGCCAGCCTGGTCTACAAAGTGAGTCCAGGACAGCCAAGACTACACAGAGAAACTCTGTCTTGAAAAAAAAAAAAGAAAAAAGAAAAAGAAAGAAAAACATAATTAAGACACTGTGGTGTGACTACTTCACTGGGAAAAACAGACGCTGATATTTTAACTCTAACGTGTAAAAATTTTTATTTTATCTCTTTTTTGTTATGCAAGTTAAAAACACTTAATGGCCTTGGAATCAATTGATGATCGCACCTATCATGGAAAAGAACAACAGAATATGACCATGCAAAAGGGAAAGAGCGCGTATTGGTGGCATTAAGCTCACCTGGAGTGGCTTTTTCCCCATCCTACAATGTCCTAGGCCTTGCCCCCAACTCTCTCCTGAAGTGCCAAAGCATTTCACTGGAAAATGGGTAGACTTCTGAGGATAATGTTTGTTATTTGAATATTGTAACTGAAATATTGCTTAGGTTTTCAAACCATAAAGCAAGTTAAACATAAAAAAAAATGTTGAAAATATTGATTTAAAAGGTATTTCAAGGATTTTATCGCCAGAATGGTAAATGATTAATTTTGTATTAAGTGACAGAAAAAAAGAGAGTAATTGTTGCATGGCATTTTTAATTTTCAAAATAGAGGCAAAAGCATAGTCAAACTAAAAGCAATAAAACACTATGTAAAAAATACAAAAAGCACATCTTTCATGATGATCGTCTTCTGCCCATTTAAATCTCTTTTACAAAAGTGAGAAGTATTATACTTCACACTGCTACAGACAAAATGCACGGCACAGCACAAGACTGACTTTTCTATCTATATTCCTTTTAACCAGAGCAACCAGCTGAAGCAAATACTTATTTTATTCAGATACATCTGTAGATATGATGGGTGTAATTAATTGTTCAGCTCAAAATGCAATTCCATGGTACTTCTAATGATTTAGGTATATACAGCTTTAGTTATCAGAGCAGACTAAAAATAGTGATTTTAATTTATTCCTGCTGCCTACAATTACTCACAACCATGTATTTTTAAATATTTCCAGCCTATAAAAATTACTAATTTTTGCCACTTGTGTTTATCTGCATTTAGACTTTGATTTGGATAAATTAAGCTCTCAAGTGTTCCTTGCTTTATGAAACTCTGCATGTTGTACACTTCAACACAAATAAATGACTTGTACCATTAGAGGTTTAAATAATGTAATGTATTTCATGCTCAGCCTGGAGCTGGATTCCAATGAAGTTGCTAATGCACGTAATGATTAAGTGTAACTCAAATACTAACTGTGTTGTTGAAAACATGACAGGCAATAATTTGGTCTATTATATTCTGCCATTTAATTGCCTAGTACAGACATTCTCTGACACGTTATGAAGCAATGATTTACAATTATTCAAGCTGCAAAGGTCAGAAAGTGACATTATAATCATCTACACAGAGATCCCTCTAATGCACAAAAACTAGGTAATCACACACACACACACACACACACAGAGAGAGAGAGAGAGAGAGAGAGAGAGAGATATTAATAGTAACTTTCTATTTAAGGTTTCCCAAATAAACTAGTAATAAACATTTCCTAAGCATACTAATGTACATTTTAAATTTTTCTGGAATAGTCTCATAAAGTCAAAGTGAAATATTTGGAAATTTTTCTTATTCTTTCCTGATTAGGTAAATCCTATTCAACTATTTACCTAACTCCATACATAGAGAAGAGTTTGATAACACACACACACACACACACACAGAGAGAGAGAGAGAGAGAGAGAGAGAGAGAGAGAGAGAGAGAGAGAGAGAGAGAGAGACAGACAGACAGACAGACAGACAGACAGACAGACAGACAGACAGACAACACATGAAAATCTACTAATAAATAACATGGTTCTGAATTCATATATAGTGAATGGGTTTATGCTTCTTAAAAATGACAGAAAACTTAAGAATCATTTCTTGGATTTATGAAAATCACAGGTCTAATGTACGTTTTCTATAAATCTTTTAATATAATTAGTACTGAAATATAACACTCATACCCCATCACCAATTTTAGGCACCTTCTTTTCCCTGTTGCATAGACTTGGTCAACCACATGTGAGCACAATAAACTATCAACAGTAGAAGACGAACAGCTGGGGGGTTGGGGAGTTATGGAATGACACGACACAGGCCAAACAGTAACATCATTTACAGTAACACTTATACACAGGAATTATAAGACAAAAAACGAGGCAGGGTTTGAACCAGATATGAAAGTCATACTACATAAGCAGTCTTTTATCAGGATGTACATTTTAACAAAAAGGGAAAATAAACATGGCTAGTAGATGCAGATGTTATACTATTACATGCTACAGAAAACAACCTAGATAAAAACAATTAGTAAAAATCAGTAATGGGGGGAAATACAAACAACAGAGACCAGGAAATAATGAAGAGAGAGGGATAATTATGAGGAAGAGCAACCGTAAGCCAGGAGAGCCGGCTGCAGACTCTTGGTGTGTCACTGGCTCACTTGTAACAAGCAGGGATGGCAAACATGAACTAATGAATAAAAGCCATCCGACCAGCAAGTGAGGCTAATGTAAAATACAGCATCACCACTAAGCAGTGAACGAATATTAGCACTTAAGACTTCAATGTACACTGGCTTCTGAATTTTGTATGTGGTTGGAGGTGCTAAAGATTGATTTTGACCTTGCACATGCTACACAAGAGCTCTACCACTGAACTACATCCCCAAATCCCACACTCTGAATTGTTTTTAATACTAACAAAATGTGTAAAATGACTTTTGGTGGTTCAGATTTTTTTCACATTCTTGACAAATAAAATGATTAGAGACAGACAGAGGATCATGAATTTCTTAAAAAGATGTGTCTGGCCTATTTTTAAACCAAACAGTAGTTAAGTAAAACTATTGTCTTTTGCCCACAGCAATTGCAATGTTCGTTTTTGCCCCCAACTAAGCACTATCACACCTGCAGCAGACATTCATTCAACTATACGTCAAGAGCATAGATACAAATATCACTGCACTCTATATAATTATTCTGCTAACCACACTTACATATAAGAAAAATACAATAGAGATCTTCTAGAACTAGCGATATGGTTCAGGGGTTAAAGAGCACTGGCTACTCTTCCCAACATCCATATGGAAGTTCATGACCGTCTACATCTCCAGTTCTAGGGTATCCAAAACCCTCTTCTGGTCCCCACAAGCAACAGGCACATGGCATCCACATACAGATATGTGGGTATACATACATACACATGAAATAGAAAATAATTGCTAATGGGGGGAGGGACCTGAAGAGGCGTCTCAGGTGTTAAGAACGCATGCTGCTCTTACAGAGGACCTGGATTCAATAGTCCAGGGGACCTGAAGCCATCTTCGAACCTCTCCGGCATCAGGGAGTGAGAATGCATATGTCGCAAAGACATACATGTAGGCAAAGCACTCATAGGCATAAAATAAGATAAACATTTTTTTAAATAATAATTTTAAAGCAACTAAACAAGTCAACAAACAAAACTCTGTTCTCCTGGAACTAAGACAAACAACTTTACTCTATTTGCTCCTAAAAACATGAAATGCACAGCAACGTGTTGTTGGTGTAAGGAGTCCTGCCCGTGCAGAGCATCCATCCCAAGTCAGAGCCAGACCGTGGGCCCTAGGCTTCGAACCCACTCAGCTTCCCCTGTCAAGGTGACTTAAACCTCCTATACTGCGGCAACCATCTTCTAGAGGGGATACGGTGGAGACCACCTTCAAGTTGCGGATCGTAAAGATTCAACCAAAAAGATAAAATCAACATAAGTCCAGATGCAACAATTTTAAAGGGATTTTTTATATGGGAATTGGCACTTCAGAATTCTAAAACTATGTCTTAGGGGAAACTCTAAGACACATAGTCCACGTGCACCCACAGTCTTCCTACATGAAGACAAGAACAGCAGCCAAACAGTTAGAAGCAAACTGCTTTATTAATATTGAGCTTATTCAATAGATTATATGTTTCTTAAATTTCATCATAAGAAAACTGCAAAAAGAAGTTTTATAAGCTACTCAAAAACTGTTCTTAACTCAATGTTTAATGCATTATTTAACCAGAACTATTTGAGAAATAATTACTTAGAACTACATAAGGAAGAGGTCATTAGTAAAATTTCAAAGGACTGATACTAAGATATAAACTACTGGAGAAAAGAAAACATAGTATGGAACCTTCTGTTTGTGACAAAATTATAGAATTAATGTTCCGGAAAGATCACTTCACCTTTTAAAGCATGATTTCGTAAAAGGTAAAATTTATAGCAATTAAAGCTAATGAAGAAATGCAGCATAGCCTGCTTGTGTTCGGGAACTAATGGGTCCACTGAGCATTTGTGGGATTATTTAGCCATCAGTGATAATGAAGTGACACTGTCAGCAATGGTGATGTGCAGTCAGTGCTCTCCAGTGTCAGGAAAGACCCAGCCCCTGCTTTGTGTTTCCTTCTCCTGTTTAACTTCATGTTACTCTCCCACTTGACCCAGGAAACACACGACAACCCAAGATGCCCCTTCTTGAATAGGAAACTGCCCAGCTCCTTACTGCTGTAGTCAACCCTACTGAGCAACCCGCCCCTGCTCACTGCGCTGCTGCTAAGCTCCTAGCTCTGGCTGTAAGGCCATCACCCTACAGTCACTGTGTGCGACCTCACCCTACAGTCACTGTGTGCGACCTCACCCTACAGTCACTGTGTAGGACCTCACCCTACAGTCACTGTGTAGGACCTCACCCTACAGTCACTGTGTAGGACCTCACCCTACAGTCACTGTGTGGGACCTCACCCTACAGTCACTGTGTGGGACCTCACCCTACAGTCACTGTGTAGGACCTCACCCTACAGTCACTGTGTGAGACCTCACCCTACAGTCACTGTGTGGGACTGTGTGCGACCTCACCCTACAGTCACTGTGTAGGACCTCACCCTACAGTCACTGTGTGCGACCTCACCCTACAGTCACTGTGTGGGACCTCACCCTACAGTCACTGTGTGGGACCTCACCCTACAGTCACTGTGTACATACGACCTTACTCTACAGTCACTGTGCGCGACCTATACTTTGAATTTATTTTTAAAAAGAAAGAGAAATATTAATTGCACAAGAGGTGAAGTTTAAAGGCTACCCTAATTCTAAAATTTAAATACTGAAATCTAGAATGTTTTACTCACATACCCTACACACACACACACACACACACACACACACACACACACACACACAGTAATTCTCTGTTGCAAACATAAGATTTAATACATTCATATTTACTTATATTCTCTATTTTGGTGATCAAACTACTAGTGTAACATTTGTACAGTAAGCAATCAGCTAAGTAAAGGTTCAAATTATTCATTTAAGGCCAATTAATCATGAACTGTTTCTGATACTATGTATGTAAAATATGAATCTCTAAAGCTTTTTTCTCTTTCCAAAATCCTAGTACTCTAAAATTAAAAATTAGATTTCAACTAACCTAGTATTCAAAAAAAAAAAAGAAATTATTTCTTTTCTCACAAATGGGAAAGAAACTGCTTCCTAACAGAACACGTTCACTGGAGTTACGCTCATCTCCTGTAACTCAGAATAAAAACAGTAAATGAGGTATCCTTTACAATCACAAGACCTATAGAAATTTAAATGGACCATTTGGGACTTGACCCCGCAGCTAAACCCAGCAGTGACAAACTCATTCCCCAACTGATCAAGAGTGGCTGTGGGGCAAAGGTTCATCTTCATTTACTTTAGCTGCAAGTCACTGAACCGTCAATTTGGCCAATGAATAAATGACAGATCATGGTTGATGAAACTGCTTGCAAAGTTATCTGTAAAACTATCTTAAGGGTCAAAAACTGAAGAGGTATGCTGGGAAAACGTATTGTCCAGTAAAAAGCAGAACTGCTCCTGACTTGAAGGGTGTTTACTTGTGAGTCTGAGCCTTTTACACAAGCATAATATGTGCACAGTGTATAATTTAACTGAACCTATGAATTGCAGATTTCTTATATTTTACATAAAGTATTTTATATAATGTACTTATTAGTTAATTTCTCTAGCACAATAATATTATAATATATTTTAATAAGAAGCAGAATATTAAAACCCACTTGCATGTGCTGTGATGCACCATATATGCCACAGCATTAGAACGTTTAAACATTTCTGTTAAATTAATTAGGTTTACGTTAAGCTACCTCAGTGCTTTCTATTAAATGTAACATATCTGAATGACAATTAAACATTGTGAATGACTCTACAAAGAACCATGAACTAAAAACGGGAAACTAGTTTTAAAAATCACACGACACAAAAATACATTGTACACTGTTTTTACCACACCATTCCTCAAATGATCAGTAACCATGCATCTGAGATTAAATCTTTTGTTTTCCTTTATAGAATATGTCCGATGGATCCAAGGAGCCATTAATGTGGTTAAAATTGAGGCACTATAGCAGAAGAAAAAACCATACCTACGCACTCCTAAAGCTATAGTATCTAGGGGGGGTTTTGTCTTTAAATGGAATTTATAGTTCTCTCTGGCAATGTGAATGAACATCCTATAATTTAGTCAATTTACAGATTACAGGTTCAAATTGACCTTGTAGCCCATAAAATTGCTCATCTTCAGCACAGGATTAGAAGTGGAAGAAGAGTGTCATAACTGTATTTAAGGAATTTACCATAACAAAGAAAAGGAGGGTACGCACGCATAATTTTCGCCACTCTTACTCATATCAGTTTTGAATTCTGGAACAATAGATACCCACACGCGGCAGAGATGGCCCCCAGTTACTCACCCACAGACGTGACACTTGTACTCCCGCATCCCAAGGTGCCTTTTCACATGGTTTCTGGCATCTCCAAGCTGAGCTGTTGCAAAATGGCATATCTTGCACTTGAAAGGCTTTGATCCTGAGTAAAGGAATATAGAATAAGATTTGGACTTGAATAACACACTACCGATAGATTTTAAATAAGGAGGACAAGCTACATCTTAAGTATTCCTTCAATCTAAACTAAGAACTTCGGTCCCCAAATGGAATGCATGTGTTCATTGATAACTTTCTTGATCCCATAATTACCTCACCTAGAAGGTTTTAATGTTTTAGTGAGCCTCCCCAATTCTCAAAAACACCTCTAAGATTTAAAGTCAAACACTGAGTGTCACTAAGCAGCTTAAATGAGATAAATAATGTTAAACATTTTTCATATAACCGACAAAAATATTTCTTGATGTATTCTATTTTAAAATGAAACACTTTAAAAATACAAACACAAGCAAGGTCACTGGTACCTACAAAGCGTGTTATTGAGTATGTTTTCAGTGCCCATCCACTTTCAACACATTTCTCCAGTTTTGCATTTATTTGCTCAGAAACAGTAGTACAGATGTTCTGCATTGACCCCAAGCGAGTCGCCACATTCCTACTTCACTAACATGTTCACAAACATACGACGACACGGCACAGAACTGCTCCGCTTCTGTCAGTTCACAGTCCACGGGGAATCAGCAAACCAGTGTCAGCATCTTGGTTACTAAGCTCACTAAATATCTCAACACAAGAGACTCAGTAACAACAAGTGTTCATTACTAGTTATAAGGAGTGAGATTAAACTATAGTCCAAAACAAGAAATTAAACCCTTTCAAAGCTGAGAGCACTGCGAGCCATGGGAAAGACACTGTTGATTAATCAGTCCTATTAATGAGAAGTCATGATCTCTTAAAGAAGAAGATATGTACATACTGCCTTCCAACTTCGTAACAACTACTACTACATCTTGAACTAAATCAAAATAATAAAGACCACAGCTTAAAATCGGCACAATGTTTCCAAACCTTCTGCGTCATGGTTAGTGTCTATTCTGTTAAATAACTCTTCCTACTCTGGATAGAGTATGAAATACGTAAATTTCAAACACTATAGAGTACAAATAAAAAGTTTCAATCTTGGGCTGGAGAGATGGCTCAGTGGTTAAGAGCACTGACTGCTCTTCCGAAGGACCCGGGTTCAATTTCCAGCACCCACAGACAGCTCCAACTGTCTGTAATTCCAGTTTGAAAGGATCTAACACCCCCACACCAATGCACATAAAATAAATTTTTTTAAAAATTCCAATCTTTGATCAATGAACCTTTGTAGAGTCTTTAAAAAAAAAAAGTCAATGAAAACAATCCTTGAAACTGAAGCACTCAAGGAAAAAAAAGTCTCTTAAATTAGTTCTCAAGCCAGGCATGGTGGCGCACACCTTTAATCCCAGCATTTGGGAGGCAAAGGCAGGTGGATCAACCTGAGTTCGAGGCCAGCCTGGTCTACAGAGGGAGTCCAGGACAGCCAAGGCTACAAAGAGAAACCCTGTCTCAAAAAACCAAAAAAAAAAATTAGTTCTCAAAATAAAATGTTAAACAAAAAAAGAAAGAAAGAAAAGGTGAAGCATTTCATTTTAACCTTCCACCAGAAATTTTTTTTAAAAAGTCCATAGTCCTGCAGGACAGACAAGGCTGAGTGTCCAGTGACAAGGAAGCAGGTCACAGTACTTCAATGGCTATGGTTAGAGGGAGGTGTAGATACACCCAACACCTGAAGGGCTCTACAGTGAGGCTGACATGTTCACATATCAAAAGCAGGCTGGGATTCCAGCTTACAACAATAACTTTCCATCAACCACTCTGGAAACTACAGCTTATTTAAATGATCTAGATAAAACTAGGCCTATCATGACTTGGAAGCATTATATGAGAGATAAAATCCCACAGCAGAATTTTGAAGCAATAAGAATCACTCTGCTTGTGCTTTAGGTTGCAGTACTTTTTCAAGGACAATTTGAAAATTATTAATAAACAATAGTATCAAGACCTCAAACAAAAAGGATAAATAAAACTCCCCCAACATTTATCTGCAAGATGACTTGGAGAAACAAATATAAACACCTGGTGGCTCTGAGAGAACCCAAATTCTGACTACCCCCCCACCCCCGCAGGTGTCACTAAACCCACAGCAGGTAAAGCAGAGACGTGTATCTTTAGGGGTGTGCACAGTTCTGAAGAAACCCTTCCTGAAGTGTCAAGGCCCACTGGCAATCGTGCGAATCCCACACACATCAGGAACCTGTAGGCTGTTCACGTTCATCTAGAGAGGCAGGGAGGCCTTGCCTAATAGCTAACACTCAGGAGCATTCGAGGACCAGCTGAAGTAAGGAAGACCTCTCTGTGAGAAAGGAAGCCTTTCCTTTGAATCTTGTTCTTACACTCGCTATACTGAACAATACACAATATGAAATGGACCCAGGTATGTGTTTATAACACAAAACCTATAAAATCATGTATTTCTAAACTTACCTTTCTCTCAGGTATACTTTAGTATTAAAAACGTCCAGAATTGTCTTAAATGATTCTATTCCTTGAAGCAGCATTACCTCAGAAGAATGGGGTCTATAAGATTTTATGAAGGGGGAAAAACACTAAAGTGGCCCTAACTTTCTGGTGTCGGAATATTCACTAAACAACTCCCATGGAAAACACGTGTGCACTGAGACCTAAGGCCGCACACCTCCGCTGCATCCGCACTACTGTAACACACAGATGTGGGATGGTGACACGTGTGCACTGAGACCTAAGGCCGCACACCTCCGCTGCATCCGCACTACTGTAACACACAGATGTGGGATGGTGACACGTGTGCACTGAGACCTAAGGCCGCACACCTCCGCTGCATCCGCACTGCTAAGTACACACACATGTGGATGGCGACTCAGAAGGCAGAGCCTCAGATCTACACACGGAGAAAGCAGGCAGGCGTGTGCATGCCATGCAGTGTCTGCTGACGCCACCTGTTCTTCCTAGGTCCCTGAGCACTCATCCACGCGCCCATTCACTCACTCATTACTCTGACCGCTCAGAGCAAGCAGGGAGGGAAGCCAGTCCCTTCCCACTGTGCGCAGTCTACAAATTAACTGTCTTGGTGAGCACTACAGTCTCCAAACCATTGCAGATGGAGTTGCAGACGCCCTGCACTAACTTAAAGAGTTTTCAGTGAAGTTGCACACACCATATACACCCACATGCGAACCTTTTACAAAGGTCATAAGCGACCAAAGTACTCTGAACAGACAGACTGGCTCCCTGATATCTTGAGGCTTAGGTGAAGTTTCGAAAGGCAGGTGTGCTAGTGCACACCTGTAATTCCAGCACTCAGGGAAGCCGAGGCAGGCAGATCTCTGTGCGTCCAAGGCCAACCTGGTCTACAAAGTGAATCCAGGGTAGCCAGGGCTACACAGAGAAACCCTGTCCAGGGGAGGAAAAAAGTCTATTTTCCATGTCCTGTGGCCTAAAAGCTTTAGCAGAATCGAGCCCAGGAGATGACCCACTGCTCCCTGTGAGAGAGGGAAGGCAGTCAAGCTGAGTGCCGCACACCACAAAGGTACAGGAGGGAGGCGCTCACTCCTACAATTCTTAATAGTGCAGCTTGTATCATGCTAAGCTAATTACAACAGGTTACATAAAGCATACAGCAAACCCCATGTATGGGGGCAGGCTGGAAGAGTACGCCCTTTTCCAGCTGAGCAGCAGTAATGGCCCTGCATTACTCTTTCATAGAAAAGAACAAAGTGCCAGAAAGTCACCCATTTTAAGATAGTCTGAGAAAAAAACAAAAACAAAAACAAACAAAAAAACATAACTTTAAAACTGAGAGCCAACCTCCACAAAAAAAGTGACTTGCAAAACTGACGTGCTGGGCTGGAATGCCTCACTCAGGAAGGACGTGTGCTCTGCAGTGCTTCAGAGCATGTATAAATGTACTTGCTGGTAAGACCAATGGAAGATATTTTTTAAAAAGTATGCTAACTTTTACTAAATGTTACAATCAATGATGTAACTTCTATAAGTAGGGCCCCTCTGTCACATATTGATAGTTACCTCACTTCCACATCCACATTAACTTGACTTTAAACGCAATTAATACATACAGTCAAGGAAGACTAATGGACTACACTCTGCACTTAACCTGGTGGACATTTTCAAATGGCACGAGTGACCAGTGCAAACCTATTTTGCATTGTAAACGACTAAATAAATCTTAATGGATTAAGAATGATCAGCTATCAACACACAAGGGAAATTAAGTGCTGAAATGCCTACATTGATTATTTTAAATTATTAGCCTTACTCTGTTCTTGAATTTGTATGCTTTTAGTGAGCTTTAACACATTTACAAGACTTATTGACTATAATTACAAGAGAATTCAAGTAATGGACACATCAATTATAAGCAACATGTCTTGACCAGACAGTTGCATAAAGAATTCTAAGAAGAGCTCCATTAGCATCTTCCTCTTGCTTTATTCAGCTTTATCTGACTTAAGAGGGTATGTTAAGAAAACACATACTTTCTATGCATAAGAACGGCCTGGTGCCTAAGGTCATGTCATGTGTGAGTGAGAAGCACCAACATGCTGTGTAACCGTGCAAACAAGCAAGCATGCAAGTGTGGTCCAGAACTGGCTCTCCAGCAAGCGGCTGGTGGAGAGCAGGCCACACAATGTTTATGTTTACCTGAACTAATCCTGTGTGAGCTTTTCTGTTATTTTCTTCAAAGAAACATGTTGTTCTACCTTTAATCACCCTTAGTATCTTTCTCCATGAAACCATGCACTAAGGTTCAAAAACTGCAGGGATTTAAAGTATAGATTTAATAATGTGCCATTATTTAAAAGTACAGTAAAATAAACCTTACAGTTTTAATGAAAATATGTTCATTGAAATGTGAATTTATTATTCAAATCCACTCATAAATTCAACCATGTAGACAGAACTTGTCTAAGCAGAGCACAATGATTTAGAAAAGCTGTCTATTTAAAATAAAGAATGTATGGCAGGTTTACAGAAACACTGCAGTGAATTTTTACATAAATTTAGAACATTAGCTTATGCATTTTTCACCAAATATATTTTTTAAAACTTCTCTCCTAACTAAACATTAACATGGAATGTTCAACGTGTCAGAATACAGATCCTAAATCAGGTGCCACCTCAGTGAAAACTGAATTCCAACACATACTAAGGAAACCCTGATTACAAATTCTCACGCGTGGATGTAAAATCTTACTGCTGAGTCACACTTGTGGATATAAACTACCTATCAATAAGTATTCCTAAATTACTAATATCTTAAGAATTGCATAAGGGGCTGGCAAGATGCTTCAGCAAACAAAAACACTGATTTCCCTTCCACAGTACCCAGGTTAGAATCCCAGAGAATCCAGCGCCCTCTTCTGGCTCCCATGGGCCCTGCATGCATGTGGCACACAAACATATATGCAGGCAAAATACATAAAAAAATAAAGGTTAAAATTTTGAGGGTGTGGGGCTCACATATTTAATCCCAACACTTGGGAGGCAGAAGCAGCAGCTCTCTGTGAGGTGGAGAACAGCCTGGGCCACACAGTGAGTTTCAGGACAGACAGCACTACATAGTGAAACCCTGACCGAAAACAACAGAATTTTATGAAAGGCTAAAAGCTACTTAATATGCTCTCTAAAACTACAAAGTGTCATCTTAATACATACTTTGGAAAACCAAATAATTAAGACAAAACTAATGAAAAGCACTAAAAGACAGGAATTTTGCAAAGATATGAGATGGCGCTTTTTGGAAAAAAAATGTATGTGTCCACTAATCCGCTTTTAGAATCTATATGGCTGAATTGCCCCTGGAACCGTCACTTCCCAGACACACGCAGAACATCACACAAACAAGAAATATAAATCAGCTAGGTGCGGTGGCACAGACCTGTAATCCCAGAACTCGGGAGGCAGAGGCAGGCAGATCTCTGTGAGTTCAAGCCCAACCTGGTCTAAAGAAAGTGCAGGAAAGCCAAGGCTACACAGAGAAACCCTGGCTTGAAAAAACAAACACAAGAAGGATGAGGAGGAGGAGGAGGAAGGAGAAGGAGAAAGGAAATATGAATCAGGTGGAAGCCCACAAGCAAATGACCCAAAGTCCAAACTTCACCATTGTTTTGCACCTCACAGGAAACAGGATCTTGCTGCAGACGCTACGTACCTGTGTGTGTCCGAATGTGAGCCAGGAAGGCCATGGAGTTGCTGCTCCGACACATCTTCCCACAGAACTTGCACACATTGCCCTGGTTCTCTTCTCTCTCCCGGTTGATTTGCTCGGTGTCTTCCACTATGTACTTATTCACCTCCCGCAGCAATTCCTCGTGCTGCCCTTTAATATGCAGAAATAAGTTCTGTTCAGAATCAAAGGGCTCCGTACACTTGACACATTTGAAGGTGGCCCCTCCCTCTGGGAGCTCTTCTACACTGGCCTGCTCGTTTCTCATGTGGCCCGCACTAGCCAAGTGCTGGTGCAGGTTGCTCTCCGTGTAGAAGGACTTCCCGCACAGCAGACAGTGGAAGTGCTTCTCTTTTGTAGGGTGCTTCATGGCAATATGCACGTTCAGTCCGCTAAGCCCATCAGCAAGAAAACCACAATCGTCACAGCGGATCCGTGTGGACTCAGCGAAGGAGCTGCCTTCAACCTTCCTCTTCTTCAGACCTTGAGCACAGTCTTTTAGGGGCAGCTCGCTACCTCTCACCCCCGTTGCCATCAGACCCTCTTCTGACTGATCTACCAAGTCACCATCTTCTGTCTTTATTCTGATTATCGAAGAATCAAACCTGCCAAAACTGTACATCGTTTGCCCTTTATCATCAATACTTATTATAGTTTCATAAACATCATTACTGTCAACAGTGCCATCAGAGGCTGGGCCATCCTCTTCCAAAATGACTTCAGTTTCATGTTGCGAAGTCATCAGAATTTCCTTGTTCTCAAGAATAGAGTTTGCTTGCACACCTTTCAAATCTTCTGAACTCTGTTCACACTCAACTCTATTCTGGCCACCGCCGCCCAGGTCCAGCTGCTCTCTTGGAACTTTGATCACCACAGCGGAAGTGGATTCAGCTGAATGGGCCCCAGCTAGGTCTTCAGGGCAGAGGGACGGGTCAAGAACTTTAGCTCCACTATCATCTGCGCTGCCCCTCTCATCCTCACCGTGTGTGTTTGAATCACCAGCATCATTCAACATGTCCTGGTTGGCCTTTGCTGTCCCACAGTCTGCAGCAGAGCTTCCTGGACCTTCACTGTGAAGACAGCCTGGGGAGCTGTGATTCGATGGAGTGCTAAGGGGCACTATCCCCTTGGGTTTCATACTCCCGTCCTTAACAAGGGGTTGTTGCAAGCTTTCACAGAAGGAATGATCCTCACTAAGATTAGACTCCTCCTCAGTCACAATTTCTACTGCGTCAGGAGCACAGAGCACTTTAGACATATCTAAATTACAACTGGCATCTAGGAAAGAACGACTCGGAGCATTTCTGGATTTCAGAGTACCAGACGATTGGTCTGGACTGATCTGAAATTCCTCAGGATTTTGTGAGTGCTCCTCCTCAGGTAGAATGGTGCTCTTGGATATTTCTGAAGAACCTGCTTCCACAGTGGAAGAGTTGAGGTAAGACTGCCTTTTCATTTTATGCTTCTCTGTCGCAGCATGCCTAGTCATCTCCCGGCGAGTCACCGCGTAGTAATCACAGGCCATGCAATAGAACTCAAACTCTTTGGTATGCTTCCTTTTCACGTGCAGCTCTAGCGATGCCGCAGAGTGAGCACTGAACTCACAGTGCAGACATTTATTGTCACTTGAACCAGCAACGTCTCTCTGAGTGCACACATCATGCTGCTGTGGACGGTCCTCTGTCTCTAGAGGCGTCTGACTGCTGGCCTCTCCATCCACACAATGAAATGCATTCCCAGCATCAGTTTCAGCTGCATCTCCATCATCTGCCACTGGCTTCTCGAAAGTAGATGGATCTGATGTAGCTGACTTGTTCGCCTGCTCTTCAGAAACCGTCACTAGAGGGCTGTTCTTTTTACACGTGTCAAGATTACCCCCTTCTGGGCCCACAATTATATCTGCACTGTGTTTCCCATTGGCTTCCATTTCTACCCGTCCTTTATGTTTCTTGGTGGCACAATGGCGTTCCATATCTCCTTTAGTTACAGTATAATACTTACATACTTTGCACAAATAACTATACTGGTGACTGTGTTTACGCCTGATGTGCACGGTCAAATTAGTAATACTAGAGGCCAAAAGTCCACAGTGGGAACAAGTGCGTGCGGTGCTGCCTTTGGGCCTACCTCTCTTTGGAGCAGTGGCTAAGGCCAATTCATCATCTTTGGTGCTGACACCAGACTGAGGCAGTTCCTCGGGAGTTAACACACTCTGCTCAAGACAGGAATGTTCCTGTAGTCGCACACCAACATGGCCTTCAGGCCTTCCACTTCCAAAAACATTAGACTCGTCTTTTTTATCATTTGTACCTATACATACTCTTTCAATGCACTCTTCAAAACTTAAACCAATATTATGTTTCTTAGCATTTTCAAGGTGTTTGCTCCTTTTAATGTGCTTCTCCATTCCTTCTTTGCTCAACGAATAAAGATTACATGCTTTACAAAGAAAGTGGTAGTCTTGGCCATGCCGAAGTTTTATGTGTCTTGTAAGGACAGTGGAAGACCTTGTTTTATAAAAGCACTTCTTACACTGAAACTGAGGCTTACTTGAATGCCTTGCTTCCATTGCATGGCTTATCCTGGCCTCAGCAGGTTCTTCCTGAGCTGCTTTCCCTGGTCCTTCTCTAGAATCCTCCGTATCTTGTGACTCTACAGTACTTAGAGGTAAAACAGAGTCACTGCTCAGTGATGAAGCCGTCTTTGGTTGAACCACTAAACTACTGTGCATCTCCGTTGCTCTGTGCTCTTCCACGTCTTTCTCTGACAAGAACAAATCACAAGAGGTACAAAAGAAGCCCATGCCATGCTTTTCCTTCATGTGGCCTGGAAGACTCGTCTCTCTGGAGGCAGTAAAGGAGCAGCGCTGGCAGCTGCGGCCAGGAGGCGCCTGCTGCTGCTGACCCCTGTGCTCATGCTCCTCAAAGCCTCCCCTTGACGGACTAGAAAGGCTGCAAGGCTGACAAGAGAACTGAGGCTCTCTTGCATGGCACTTTTTAGCATGAATTTCCAAGTCTGCCTTGTTTGCGGCTATCTGAGCACACTCTGCACAGGTGTGCTGCACAGGCATCTGGGGCTCGGCTGGCGTTACTGGCAGGGCGCCTTGCTGGGTGGGGCCTGAGAGACAAGAAGCCGTCTTATCCTGCATCACTTCTGGGCTGTCTGAGGTAGTCACACCCAGACTTTGGACATCCTTGCCCATTTGTGTTTGCTCTGGCATTGGCTGTAAATCATTTGTTTTCACCTGTGTTCTGAAGTGTTTCATAAACGTCCTCTGAGTCTCATTGGTACCCCTTTTATTAATTCCTAGGAGATTAAACCTTTTCTTTGCCTGGCCCTTTAAAGTAAAAGCGCCACTTCGTCTGCGGAAGCTATTACCCAACATGAGAAGATTGCGTTCAGCTCTCGGCCTCAGGGCACTACTGATAGTGACATGCGCTGTCTGGAGGGTGGTTTTGGTGGATTCTGATTTATTTAAAAGACCCTCTGAGCTTACTAAGCCCCCTGGCTGTTTGTTCTGATTTTCAGGGTTTTGAGCTACACCAAAAGTGACATTTTCCTCAACTCCTTCTGCTTTCCCTGCTGAGATATTGCTAGGTGACACCATCTCCACAAGAAGCTCACCGCTGCGGCCCGCACTGTGTTGAGAAAGGGCTCCTCTGCGGCCCCTCCACGTGTTCCCAGGGCTCCGCGCTCCCTTTGAATCCTCATTCCCTGCTACTGGCTTAGAAGCTCTTGGTTTTGTTCTGACATTCTTTGTTCCCGTGACACAGGCTTTTTTAGGAAAGGGTTGTTTTGTTAGGATCTGCACGAATCCTCCTCGAGCAGCAAGGTTCTGACGACGAAGGTGGGTTTTGCCAAGACAATGTGCACTCAACAGGCTTTCTTCAGCACAATGAAAGCCACAGAGGGCACATGAGAAGACGTTCTGTGGCCCTGGAGTGTGTGTGGCATGCATGTGAGGAGATGCGCTACTTTCCGCTTTGTGGCTACAATGGCAGCAGGCACGCTCCTCCCCCTGTCCCACATGGCATTGCGTATGCTTTTCCAAAGCAGAGCAAGAAGAGAATAAATGGCCACATACTCTGCACTCGAGAACTGTATCTACATCTCCAAAGCTACAGGTAACACTCATTTCTTCCGGAGGAAAAGGAGCGTGTCTCTCCAGAACAAGGGAACCCATGTCCTGAGCAGGCTTTCTCGCTGCATCTGCTTTCAGAGGAGCGGAGAAGGTATTTGGAAGAGCTCTGCCTCCTCCTGAGAGGTTTGCTGGAAAGGCCTCCTTTCCCGCTTCAGCCAAATGGACACTAGCTTCCACAGTGCCCAGACCACAGGCAGCCTGCTCTCTCGGCTCCAGGGGCTCCACTGCCTCTGTTCTCAGTCGTTTGGAAGCAAGTTCACTTCTGTCTTCCTCCACAGCAACACTGTCTGAGTTGGACGACTCTGAAAAAGCTCTTTTGCTTGTAAAACTCTCAGAAGTGACAGACGCACAACTGGCGTCATAGGATAAGACGCTTCTCATGTCTCTTGCTTCCTTAATACTTTCATCCTCGTCATTTTCATGTTTATTCTCAGAATCCATTCTCAATAAAGTTCTGATGGTGTTTTTTCTATCAAAGTTGGATATAACCAGAACTTACACCTGTAAAATAAACAAACATGGTATTAAAGCTGTGCACATAAAGAAAATGCAGCCGGGCATGGTGGCGCACACCTTTAATCCCAGCACTCGGTAGGCAGAGGCAGGAGGATCTCTATAAATTCAAGACCAGCCTGGTCTATAAAACGAGTCCAAGACAGGCAAGATTACAGAGAAACCCTGCCTCGAAAAGCCAAAAGAAAGAAAGAAAGAAAGAAAGAAAGAAAGAAAGAAAGAAAAGAAAAAGAAAAAAAAAAAGAAAATGCAAATCTCTTAGTCTGGACCTGAGAGAGAAAAACATGATGAATTAACCTCCATACTTGCCGAAATAAGACAATAAGACACAAGTCTAAAGTTCTATAGGCAACCTTGCTGGCTGTGCTGGTTCATACCTGCACAATTCTGAATCAGGACAGGATCACTGCTTTATGATCAAGGCCTCAGTCTAGGTTACACAGTGACTACCAGGCCAACCCAGACTACAAAGTGACATTGAGAGAGGGGGAAGGGGGCGGGGGCAGAGAGAGACAGAGACAGAAAGAGAGACAGAGAGAGGGGGGAGGAGGAAAAAGAGGAAGAGGAAGAGGAGGAGAGGAAAAGAAAAGAAAAAAGAAAAAGAGCTGGGTGTGGTGGCGCACGTCTTTAATCCCAGCACATGGGAGGCAGAGGCAGGTGGATTGCTGTGAGTTTGAGGCCAGCCTGGTCTACAAAATGAGTCTGGGACAACCAAGGCTACACAGAGAAACCCTGTCTCAAATAACCAAAAAAGAAAAAAGAAAAAGAAGAAAGAAAGGAAGAAAATGAGAAAGAGAAAAGAAGCCAGCCAGCCATCATAGCCTGCAGGCCACTGCGACTCACGAAGCAGTGCTCAGCATCTTTGTTGGGTAGGACACTCTCCTGCAGGCCACTGCGACTCACGAAGCAGTACTCAGCATCTTTGTTGGGTAGGACACTCTCCATCAGCTCCAAATCTCCCCACGCTTCAGTTCTCTGATATATAATTTCAGTTGACTTGAATTCCCATTCTATAAAACAAACGAAAACAAAGCCAGTGCTGAGAGTCTGGAAGCTTCCCTTCCCTGTGTAGCCTCTCACCTGGAGCCACATGCAACTGTTTCGCCCTTTCCCTAAAGCAGAAGCCTGACCATGGCTACTCTCAGCAGTCACACCATGTTCTCTCTCACTACACACAGCCACGCAGGCTGAGTCTTTTGTCAGTGAAAAGGCCCTGCTCCTCACTCAGGGCCTATCAGCTTCTTTATCTCACAGCCAGTTTTCTGTTGTCTGAAGATTAATGGCAAAAGGAAATGCCAGGGCTACAAAACTAATGGAGTAAGTTTTGAAGAGGGAGGGAATTACTATGAATAAAATTCCTTAAAATCAATACTATTGATTTTATTTTTCATTATGACAGTTAATTAAATTAACACATATCATTTTCCACTTTTACACTATGATTGAAATTTTTAGCCAAATATGATTTTATTTGATGTTAATAAAAGTCATCAACATATTATGGTCTCAAAGGTAATGAGATAATTTTAACTATTTAGCTACTTTTTCCATAAATGACAAATAAAAATGAAACCCATTACTTAAAAGTAGAGAACAAAACAACAAAAAAAAATATGTAAGGCATAGAATCAAATAACTAAACAATAGAAGAAAAGTCAGACTTTTATCAAAATTTAAAACTTCCAAGGACACTATGTTCTAGAGGTCACCAATTAGAAAGTGTTAAAAAGAGACCGTGGGACAGGGCTCCACCTGTTTGGTTTGTTAATTACATATTTGATAAAGCATCTGCTACTAGACTACTCAAAGAACTCTTACAATAATTCCAAAATAAACAAGGAATCTGATTATAAATTTCTCTAAGGAAAATAAAAAAATATCCAACAGTACATGAAATGAAAAAAAACAATACATCATTAAGTCATTAGAGAAAGGTAATCAGGATCACAGGGGAGTCAGCTTCCCGGCTTCTAGACAAAAAGTCAGCTCAAAGCAATGCTCAGTCTAAGGAGCCAGGCACACAGGCAGGCAAGACACGGTGGCCAGATCAGCCACCTGAGTCAGCCGTCAAGGGCAGCCTGAGCAGTTGTCCTTCTGACCTCCAGAGGTCATGACACATTCGTACAGCACACAAGTGCCGTGGAAGTGGAGGGTTAGGGGCAGGGCAGCCGTGGTGCACACCTTTAATTCCAGTACAGGGAGGCAGAGGTAGACTGATCTCTGTGAGTTCGAGGCCAGCCTGGTCTACAGTGTAAATACAGGACAGCCAGGGCTATACAGTGAGACCCTCTCTTGAGAAGGAAAAAAAAAAAGTGAGGTATGAGAGAAGACAGAGCTCTGGAGCTGGGGATACAGCTTAGTGGTAGTTGTCACACGCCATGCAAAAGGCGGAGCTCTGTCAGCGAGCATTCCCTGAAGACATCTCCTGCTGCTTTAACAGTCCTCTCCGAGAGGCATCTCTCCCTCCACAGCACACCACACGCCCAGTCACGCTGCAGCCATAGCTTAGACTTCTTCCAGGGAGATAGGCAAATCTGTTCTAGAAGTTCCTATGAGTGGACGCAGCTAACAAGGATTGCGGGGGAAGAGGCTCTGGCTGCACTCTGCTCGTCAAGGTGTTCTTGGTCACACGTGTGGATTCAATGCTCACTACACTGCTGAGCGTGGTAAGCTGCGTAGATACAGCAGAACTCTGTTGGTGGACACCGGAGCTATTTCTTTTGTTACTATTACGATTAAATTGCTGTGAGCATTCTTATACATGTCTATTCACAAATATGTTTTCCATTCCTTTGAAGTAAACACCCAGGGCAGATCTAACTTTATGAGAAACTGCTTGACTGATTCTCAAAGTAGTTGTACTATTCTAAACTGCCACGTGCTGGGTGTGAGAGCCCACTAAGAGTCGTCATGCTAGTGGGTGCATGTAGCTTTACCCTGCACCCCTGATGAGAGGAACAGCTTATGTACAGTGTTGGCCTTTTGCCCATTTTTTAAGTTGGTTCATTTTTTATAATTGAGCTGTAGAAGTTGCACACGGATTACAAGTGTGAAATCCACTGTCAGATATGTTTCATAATATTTTCTCCCTTTTCGTTTTATTAATGATATTCTGTCTAAAAAGAAGTCGGGTGAAAGAAATCAGTGCCTTTCCTGCTATGGTAATTTGTGTGTGATTATTTTGTTTCTCCGTGCTTGAATGTAAACCATGTTTATTTTATTCACCCACTAAAACATTCCAGGCACTTATACAGTACTAAAATAAATAGTGCCGCACACCTTTAAACCTAGCACTTCAGAGGCACAGGCAGAGGCAGGAGGCTCTCTGTAACTTTAAGGCCAGCGGGGTCTGCAGAGCGAGTTCTAGGACAACCTTGTCTCTAAACAAGTAAGTGGAATGACAGCCTCCTTGTCACCTAAGAAAAGTCTCACACTCAGGTATTTACAAAAGAAATATAAAATGTCTAGGTTATAATTCAAAAAATGTCCAGGTAGGCTTCAGGGATAAAGAAAGAGCCAGATTAAAGAAATGTCCAACTAATGCCTGGCCACACCATGCAAGAGAGCCAGCCCCTGACAGTATTAAGGACACTCTGCTGCAGAGTGGGAACTTGGCATAGCTGTCCTCTGAGAGGCCCCACCCAGCAACAGACCGAAACAGATGCTGAGACTCACACAGCCAAACAGTGGGTGGGGCACAAAGAGCCTTGTGAAGGAAAGGGAGGAAGGGCAGAAGGCCCCAGAGGGGACAGGAGCTCCACAAGAAGCTCCACAGGCCAACTCACCTGGGTGCATAGATTGCAGGTACAAATGCAGTGTAGCTAGTGGCAAAACAATGAAATTCTTTTATTTTTTTTTCTGGGTAAGAATTTCAAAATAGTACATTGAAGACATAGAGATTAACAAATTTTTCTATGTTTATCTAGCATACTTGTGAACAACCACAGTTAAAAATAACAATACCTTACTTCCACTATTATACAAGCAGCAGCACATTGAAACATAGACCATAATTAGGAAAAACCTTCAATCAATACAGTGGTTCTTTGGGGACATGCAACTAACAGGAGCAAAGTGATTTCTTTTGGCTTTACAAGTTTCTTAATAATATTCTATATAATGGCAAAAACAACAAACACCTAAATTATTGGGAACGTATTATAACCCTTGCTGTTTCTCTATCGTTCTCTCTCCTATGACATGAAAATAACAAAACACCTAATAGATGCGCGTGCACACATGAATGCACACACACACACAGTGTGCACCACAGTAAACTATCCCATGACGACACCAATTCATTATCTATTGGAACATGTTCTACTGTTATACCTGGTATGTATAAAACCACATATGAATGGGCAGATATAAATTAAGATAAATGAACAAAAAGCATACATCCAAATAGAACATTCAAACTAGCTGAATAACTTATCTACCTCTTTAAAGAAACTAAATCTGCATGAGGTTGGGAGTGTGCAGGGTTTTTTTTTTGGTGTTTGGGTTGTTTGTTTGTTTGCTTGCTTGAGTTTGTTTTTTGTTTTGAATTTTGGTTTGGTCACTATTGCTTTGCTGAGAAAGCAGGTGGAAACATATAAACACCTCAAGAGGAGGCAGGATTGAGCAAAGCCTTAAACAAATGTATGGAGCCTGAGAGACAGCTCTGGACAGGCCGACTTCCACTACCCAGCAGTTTACAGAACAGCCAGCTGGTCAGCCCATCCCAGATCCCAGCCACCATTTCTTTCTTTTTTTATTTTTTATTTTATTTATTCATATTACATCTCAATTGTTATCCCATCCCTTGCATCCTCCCATTCCTCCCTCCCTCCCGCTTTCCCCCTACTCCCCTCCCCTATGACTGTGCTGGGAGGGGCCTCCTCCCCCTGTATATGCTCATAGGGTATCAAGTCTCTTCTTGGTAGCCTGCTATCCTTCCTCTGAGTGCCACCAGGCCTCCCCATCCAGGGGACGTGGTCAAATATGGGGCACCAGAGTTCATGTGAAAGTCAGTCCCCACTCTCCACTCAACGGTGGAGAATGTCCTGTCCATCGGCTAGATCTGGGTCGGGGTTTGAAGTTTACTGCACGTATTGTCCTTGGCTGGTGCCTTAGTTTGAGCAAGACCCCTGGACCCAGATCTGAGCATCATAATGTTCTCCTTGTAGGTTTCTAGGACCCTCTGGATCCTTCTATTTCCCCATTCTCCTATGCTTCTCTCACCTAGAGTCCCAATAGGATGTCCTCACCTCTGACCCACTTTCCTGGTAGGTGAAGACTTTCATGGGACATGTCCCTTGGGCTAGTGTCCAGTTATAAGTGAGTATATACCATTTAACTCTTTTTGCTTCTGGGTGAACTCACTCATTACAATTTCTAGTTCAATCCATTTGTCCACAAATTTCAGGAATCCCTTGTTTTTAATAGCTGAGTAGTATTCCACAGTGTAGATGTACCACAGCTTCCTTATCCATTCTTCTAGAACAGTTACACTGAAGGCCAGCACTGAGCCAGAGGGTGCACAGAGGCAGAGAACTCACTGCAGGTGTTACATTACGAAGTCTAGAAGGAAAACAGAGAGTGGGAGAGCAGGAGTACAGAGTAGTTTTAATAAGTACCTTAAAGTGACGTAAAGGGGATTGAGCGGAAACGAGAGTTTATGCTAATATAGGCATTAAATTTTCATTAGAGAGGTCATTAGGCTAAGAATCCCGTCCGCAGTGGAGAGGAGCAGGGCCATCTTGGTTCTTCCTGACACAGCACTCCAGGGCTCACTTTTCTGAGGCAGATTTTACTCAGCCTCACAATTACCACTTCCTGAAAGCTTGCTATGAATCTGGAAGCACCCTGGCTCTCCCAGCATAAAGAAAAATACGGCATAATCTCCTTCCTGACAAACTGTCATTTGTACAACAGATATATATATATATATATATATATATATATATATATATATATATATATATATATATATATATATATATATATATATATATATATAGCATTCTTCCCTCAGCAGAGTTTCAAGACAGGAAAACCTGGTAGGTGTGTGGACTAAGGCGGTGGGCACCAGGCCCAGAGAGACAGGTGGCTCAGTGGATGTATGCTCCCAAGCAGACATGATGGCCTGAGCTAAATCCCTGGAATTCCCTTCTTGAAAGGAGGGCACCAGGTCCCACAAGTTGCTCTCTGAGCTGCACATATGCACCAAGGCAGTTTTTAAAGCAGTAACACGTATCACTAAACCTAACCTTCAAGTATCGCTTCCTAGACCATCTACACACATCCTCACTGAACCCCAAGATTTCCAAACACACAGTTATAAGCATCTACACTGCGGCTGGGCGTGGCTTAGTGGGAGAACACTTGCCTAACATGTGCAATGTACTGAGCCCAACAACAAGATACACGTGCACATGCGTGCACACACACATATCTTTTAGCAGTTGTCCCTGGCTGCAAAAGTTCATTGTCTATAACTTTATTTTATTATTTTTGTCTTACCTATAATAAATAATAAAGTTCTTTTCATACAGAAACTGTCATAAATTAAAGTATCTAACTTAGTTATTCTTCGTGTTACAAGGGAAAAAACATAATCTGAAGAAAAGCAGACTTTTGGGGAACAAGAATAAAGCACAGCAGCAGCAGCAGCAGCCTTCTGATGACACCTGGTGGCCACTTCTCCCTGGGTCTCCTGTGGTAGTCTGGAGGGAGCAGCTTCCAACTGCTGGCTGCACTGTAGCACAGCAGCACTTGAGAGCTCACTCCAGCTCTTGACCCTCCTTCAGGTACTAGTCTTCCCGTCTGTGTGCCTTTTGTCCTCTCGATGGGGTTCATGAGAACAGCTCACAGCGACACACAGGCTGCACAGGAACCCATCCTCTCCTCACCTAAGCCTCACCCCCTTACCCATCCCCCTTCCTGGGCACACACGCACGGAAATTCCTAACAGTCTCATACCCACTCGGAGAAATTAAAGAACAGAATAGCCCCAAAAACTATAATCCTACCAAAAAGGGATTTTTTTTTTCCGTCCTGAAACACAAGGCCACACACATAGCTAAGAGCTGCAATGGCAGCAGCTGCGTAACAGGAGAATAAGGAAGTGTGTCTCTCCATCTGCCTTCCCACTGAAGCTCTACCAGGACAGTCGTCTATGGAAGCCTTCTACTACACACCCGCCGTCTCGGGGAACTAGAGGGCTGTCCCTGCCCGCCGAGGCAGCCTCTCCTATCAGAGACACAAATGGGAGAAGACTTCAGAGGACACAGTCTCTGATGCTACACGGCAAGAGAGTGCTCCTCCAGGAAAACCCTTACAGTTGTGTAGTAAAGCTGAATACATAATTCTGACAAGAATATATTTAACAAACTAAAATACGTTTACTAGATAACACTAGGGGCAATTTTCCACAAACGGACACACAATAGAGTCTGATTTATTCACACAGAACTAGTCCATAAGTACCTGGGTTCCCGCAACTCTACCTCCTTGCTTTCCTAAGAGTCCACAGCACACCTCTTCAGTTATAAACATATAAAGGTCTTTATAAAACTACCTAGGAAAGGGTCTCGTGGCTTTACAAATAGTTTTTACTATTTCAAAAGGCTTAGTTGCTGCTGCCTCTTCAGTTATGAAGAACTTAGTGAACTGCACCTAAAAAACCAAGAACACTGACAGTGAGTGTGTTCGCCTGGACACTCAGTCCCAAAGTCCCAATGCTTCCCACCGTCCTCCCCAAAGATAGTGACTTCAGGGAGCACCAATGGGACACAGCAAGAACACCTGTGCAGCCCACAGGGAGGCACTCAGGCAAAAACCTAAGGCTTCTTCCCCAACCCCGGGAGAGACTGGGGGCTCCATGCATTGCCAAGGAATGAGTCACCTTGGGAGCAGACCATCTACGCAGCCACGCATTAGTCCTTCAGATAACAGCTCCTACAAAACCTCACTGCAGCCACAGGACAGACCTGAAACCAGGGCTCCGAGCCAAGCTCACTCCCCAGCCCACGCCACAGGAAGAGCAGGGTAAGAAATGCACTGTGACCCAGTCTTGGGTCCTGGGCAGTAGGTAACTCACGAAGCCCTTCTCCCTGCTCGGGGCTCTGCAGTGAAGACGTGGCCCAGGCGCACGCTCCTTCACTGGCATCTGTGCCCTTCCCTTCCTCCCTGCACAGGCGGCTCCTATACTGGCACACACGAGAAGGCCCAAATGGTGTCAGTCATAGGAATCGCTTACCAGGGCAGAATTCCTCTCCACTATTTTATAACTACAATAAAATGACATTCACATTTAACTCCTACTACCAAAAATGAGATCTGGTAGTCCTTATGACCAAAAATTGAACTAAATCAAGAGTTACTAAAGAATTCCCTAATAAAGGGATGAGTAGAACAAATTTTAAATTTGGATTCATATACCATAAAGGAAATATCTTACTGTATTCTGAAAAATTCGCTCATTTGCAATGGAAGTATTCTGCCTCTGGAATCTACTGAGCCAACAGCTTGCCTCGGAGGTAATAGCAGTAAGTGATGTGATGGAGATTGATTTACATTCAGAAATTTAGACGCACCAAGATAGGAAAGATATTTTCTTCAAGGTTGCCAAATATAAATAGCCAAAACACTATGAATATGAATATATATATATATTTCCTGATTGTGTCGTGGTTCTTCTTGCTGTAGGTAGTTTATTATATATGTATGTAATAATGTAAATTTATATATAAGAAATATTTACCAAAAATTTTTCTTTAAAAATGTTATCCTACTCAAACTCAAGGAGCAGTCTGTGTAGAGAACACAAGTCTGATACTGTCACTACACAAGTAACAGTCACCTACTGGACACTGGAAAGCATTCACGATTAGGGCATGTAGATGCACTAACTCAGCATACACCCTGTGTAAGCGCTACCACCAATATAGCAGAGTTGCCGTCTCTAGCTCTACTCGGGGGCAGGACGGCTGCTGCTTGCTGCAAGTGCAATTCCAGGGCCAGAAAGATGACTCAAAACCCCAAGATGGATTCCTAGCACCCACATCAAGTGGGTCAAAACCCAGCCTTACATAACTCCAGCTCCAAGAGATCCAATGCCTCTGTCCTTTGCATAAACCTCTGTTGCATAAAGCCAGATTCAGAAGCACCTACCTTCACATAATTAAAAAACAATAAAAATAGCCAGGCACGGTGGTGGCACATGCTTTTAATTCCAGCACTCAGGGAATCAGAGCAGACTGCTGTGAGTTGAAGGCCAGCCGGTCTACAAAGAGAGCCCAAGACAGCCAAGGCTACACAGAGAAATCCTGTCTCAAAAACTGTAGGAGGAGGAGGAGGAGGAACAATAAATCTTCTCCAGACAAAGTCCAAGAACAGTTAAAGATAAGAAGGCTGGAACTTCATATTCTCAAGCCTAGGAAGCAGAAGAAACTAGAATTCTCATTCAAATTAAACTTTCTTTTCCAGAGGAAAAGCATGTTATATTTCAAAATGTAATTCAATTTTGCCTGCAAGTTAAACTTTCAAACATTTTTTACTGCTTAAATTAGAGTTAAAACAATACTAAAGTGTCATACTGGTCAAGACCAAAGCTCAGTGATAAAACAGAGCAAGCACACTAGCAGCCTACCATTGCCCTGGACTCCTGCCTCAGACTAGTGCTGATGAAGACAGGAAGACAGCAACAGAGTCACACGCTGTAAAATTAGCTCATCCCTCACATCTGCCCGCCCTTTGCTAAATCCTTCCCACACTTTTAATACTACTCTCTAAATACATTAAAACCATCTAAGAATTAAATTAACTTTATGACAACTTTATATCAACTATCTCTGACAAATATGTTTCACACTCTGAAAGATTCTACACAAAAAAGTTAAAATTCAATCTATCTTTTTAAAGGCATTTTTTTAATCAATACTTTGGCAGTATTTCTACCTAATTTTTTAAAGGAAAAAAATTATTGGACCAGAAATAAAAAGGTATACGAGAAAGGAGTGATGACTCTATGAGTAAAAAATGAGAAAAATTCAATGTCATTAAAAGAACACGTTACTGGTGTGTCTCATGGTATCTGAAAGGTTGTTTTATTATCAGGGTAACTAATCGCAATGAAACCATCTCTTACAACTAAAGACATTATAATGAATTTTCTTTACAGCTACAGAGAAATGGGATATGCTGTTTCACATCAAATATAACAGGCTGTATAAATTCTTCTTCCTATTTATTGTAAAATATAATTTCATCCATAAAATCAGTCATGAAATATTAAAACTGAAACAACAGAATTTATGTCCTTTACTTAATTTAGTTTAAACGGTCTATTCACTAAAAATAGAGGTGGGGAGGTTACATTGATGGAGCCGTCTTTTCTCATTAAGTGTTTCCATTAGACCCTGTATTTTCAAGAATTTATAATGTATCCATTAAAACAAAAGCATTCCATGATACAAGTTAGCCTGCGTTCCCTACATGTTCCCTTCTTCTCTCTCAAAAGCAAGAAAAGGAAGCACATTAGGAATGACTGCGGAAAGCAGAGGAAGACATGACAGCATACAATCTTTTAAAAAAGCATTATTACACTGAAGTTTTTAACACTCGTGAAAAAGAACAGTAAGCTACAAAAAAATAATAATAATAAAAATAAAAATGTCTTCACTTTCATCTCAACTGGGCCAAATCGGCTGGAGGACACAAGGAAGTTTCAGCTTCCTTGTTTTAACCCAAGAAGGAAGGACTAAGATCGCTGCTCAACCAAAAGTCCCTTGCCAATGTGAACTGCTGAGCACTCAGGCACCACATTCTTAGTAATGGATTTTGTTCTTATTTAAAGCAGAAAAATAGAAAAATGGGATTTGAAAAACAAACCTGCAGAAAATGTAACAAAAATAAAAAAGGACAGAGGTAAAGAACGAGCACTAATGGCGCACTGCACTGCTCTGCTCAGACCCGTCAGCTCTGGAGGAGAGGTGGGGTACAAAGAGCTGCAGGGGAAAACGACTAAAACTACTAATTTTGGAAGAAATCTGGAAAACACTGTAATTCCAGATGTCAATAAGCTAACACACCATATAAAACTATCAAGTCTAAGACATTTGGAATATAAATTATTAGGTACCAAAGATCTTAGTGTTCAGAAAGTATATTTAGAAAGAAGAAAGTCTTCAGCATTAAATTTTTAAAAGAATATAGTTCTACTCAAGTCCATTTATATAATAAGGTTAATTTTTTTCCTCTCAGTGGTGAAATTATAGGTAATTCTTTTCTCCAATCCTTAGCATTTTTTTCTATACTTTCCAAAATATCCTTTAGGAAAGGTGTTGACTAAGTGTGAAGTTACTGAAATAAAAAAGTGATGGCTGCTGCCCACAGCGAGCAGGGAGAGCAGGGGGTGCGCCTGCAGCAGCGCTGCCCAGAGGAGACTGAGAAGCAAAAGACACAAAGGAGAGCAAACCCGGGGTAACTAAGTGTAGTCCGAGATGCTTAGAGCTAAGCCAGGTCAAAAAGCAGAACCACCAGACACTAAGAAAGCTGCCTATGGCTCCCTGGACCTCATATATACATGCAGGTACGGGAGAGCGAGTAACCCTGAGCGCCCTGAGTGCCCAGTCCCCACCCAGTGGGGCCTGGCTGGCTCCAGGACCGGCCAGGAAGACATATGATGAACCTGCAGCTCATGCTAGCGGGGGAGAAAAGGAGGGATGCTGTAGAAGAAAAATGATGTTAGGAAGATATAAAAGCCAGATTAATAAAGCATTTCAATGACTTGATGATAGACAAATGGATGAGTGGATGGATAAGTGATTGCAAGATAAGAGGAATGTGGTAAGGTAAGAGGGAAGGAAAGAGAGCTTAAAGAACAGCTCTGTTTAGGATACAGGAACAATGGGCAAACAGAAAGGAATGCTAGAAAGAGAAAGTTACACTGACAAAAATGTATCAGTTAAGATTTACCAATGGGACCAAGCCTAAGAGAGTATTTTGATATGAAACATAATCTCTGATTGATGTTTAAACTGTTTGCTCTGAAACCACTGCTTAGCTCCAAGGTAATAAAATAAAAATACAACTTAGTAGTTGTCAAGCAGGGGAAAAATAAATGGTACTATCTTGGCTAAGTGATTAAAAGAGGGCAGATGGACACGGTGTACCCCAAAGTGTGACATCATGATGACATCACACTGCCCATGCATCACATCAGCCAAGAATAAAAACCTCTGGCTAAGTGAAAGCAGGAAGCAAACATAACCCCAAGACTGCTTTGTTTAAAGACATAAAATGGTGAGAAGGCCCACCAGCCTCAAACTTGAATGTCATCAAAGACAGACTGTGGAAGTGTTCTAGATCATAGGAGGCTAAAGAGGCACAAAGACTAGACGAAATGTCTGAAGACTACACCCTGTGCTGACGATGACAAATGTAATAAAAGCATGTTAGGTCAACTCACAATAACTGCCAATGACATTTACCAAGCTGACAGCACTACTGCAGTAATGTAAGAGAACAGCACTGTTGGATTTCCTGTAGTGTGGTTTGGCTTTTTTGAGGCAGGGTCTCAGTACGCAGGTATGGCTAGACAGGAACTCATAGAGATCCTCCTGCCTCTGCCTCCTAAGTGCCGGTACTAAAGAAAGCAACATCGTGCCCAGGTGAGGATATCTTTATTCTTAAGACATTATCAACTGGGACTGGGGAGGAGGCTCAGCAGTTAAGAGCACTGGCTGCTCTTCCAGAGGACCCACATGGCAGTTCACAACTGTCTATAAACTTCTGTTCCAGGGGATCCAACATCCTCACTCAGGCATACATTCAGGCAAAAACACCAATGCACATAAAATAAAAATAAATCAAAATATATATTTGAAAAAGTCGTTATCAACTAAGTGTTCCTAAACAAAGGCTTGTGATGCATACATATGTGCGGCTGGATTTAGACAAACAGACAGAGACAAAGACAGAGGCAGAGAGGCAGAGAGACAGAGAGAGAGAAAACAAAAAGGCAGGGCCAGGAATGTAGCTCAGTAACACAGGACTCGCCTAATAAGACCCTGGATTTTTTTTTTTTTTTGGGTTTTTCGATACAGGGTTTCTCTATGTAGCCTTGGCTGTCCTGGACTAACTTTGTAGACCAGGCTGGCCTCGAACTCACAGCGATCCGCCTAAGGCCCTGGATTTTTATCTCCAAAAGAACCAAGGGAAGGGGGCTGGCAGCAACAGATCAATAACTGTAAGAGCTATATAGACAGGCATCCTAGAAAAAATTCTGGGTTTGTTTTTCACATCTTCCTATTAAATTTAGAGTGGTTTCTATATTAAAAATAAGAAGAAGAAGAAGAACGGGAGAGCAGACTAACTTTAAACACACGGCTTATACAGCATCTCCACATCCTCTTGCCTTTGACGGCACCATCACACCAATTTAAGCTGAAAAAAACTTAAATTGATAATCTAAACGCTTTTAGAGGAAAACAGTAGGTATTAACTTATATACCAAGAGTCAAATTTACCAGAAGGACTGGAAAGGTTAAAACTGAAATAATATAAAGCACCAGCAACTGGTTCTCCCGGGGAAGAGAAGCAGCACCTCCGTAGAGGACAAGTGTGGTTCCTAGCGCCCACGAATGCCCGCGGCCTCAGCCTCTGACCCCTGCAAGCATCCACACTATGGGCGCATGCACAGGCGCTCTCGCTGAAGCACAAAGCCAAGCAGACCGTGCTCTGGACTGTGGTGCTTACGTCTTCTGGCATCCTGTACCTAGTGAGCAAAGGCACAAAATTCCAAGGAGAGATTCTGAATTAAGAAAGTCTGCCCTGTAGCAGAAACCTATACTTTCAAAGACTTCTCTGGGTGATACTAAAGAGCCTTATTTGGGAACCACTGAGTCTCCCTAACTCTTATGAAAGAAAATATACATTTAGTGTTTATGTTCTGGACTCAAGAGCTGTTGAGGGTCAGGGCCAATCAACAAACATAATGAACTGATTTAAACAAAACTACCACAAAGGTCGCCAGAGACGCTTTTCTGCACCATAATCTGCTCTACAAAATTACTTCCAATGTCATACTTTTAGCAAGCACTGCCCTGGTATCACAATAAAACATATAAAAGGTAGCAGATCCTGTTTCCTGAAGATTCTTAATGGAAACCATTTGCTCTTACTTTAGAAAGACTGCCGTTTCTATTCCCTTCCTGCAATGCCCTGCAATGCCTGAGCTATTTTACAACTGCATTACTGCCTTACTTCTCATTCTAATGGTCTTATAATTATGTTTTAAATTAGCATGCACTCCTCTAACTGATAATCTTCATTGAAAAATAACTGATCCAATATCTATCAAATTCTGCTCCATAAGTTACAATCAGCAGAAACCACTAACGAACTGTGTACTTCCAAAGAAGTGGCTGTCGCAGTCTCCACATTCCAAGCACACAGTTCAGTTGTATGGACCAGGTTCTTCATACATAACAACCAGCAACTGAAGGGTGCACTGAGCTTGCGCTGCACTCGATGATCAAGCTGGTGCTACTCAGCCTGCGCTAGTCTCTTTCCTACCAGGCTTTGGCCTTACTTGCTTTGTTTAAAGCTTTTTTTGCTAAAAAACTACACTGTAAGAGGGAAAAAAGAGAAGTATGGGGCTGGAGAGATGGCTCAGAGGTTAAGGGCGCTGACTGCTCCTCCAGAGGTCCTGAGTTCAATTCCCAGCAACCACATGGTGGCTCACAACCATCTATAATAAGATCTGATGCCCTCTTCTGGCCTGCAGGTGTGCATGCAGCCATAGCACTGTATACATAATAATTAAACAAGTAAATACATCTTTTTTGAGGGGGAGGAGGGAGAGAGACAGGGGGAGAGAGAGAGTGGGGATGGGGGGGAGAGGGAGTATGGGGGAGACGGGGGGAGAGAGGGGGAAGAAGGGAAAGAGAGGAAATGGGGGGGGGAGTATGAATATCCAGCATGCTACAAAGCACTCAGAGTTAGAGTATGGAGCTCACCTAGCTTTCAAGCATGGAGATGAGACAAGAATCCGGGAACCTAAAAGCTACTGCAAAAGGCCCATACTCTACAGGGGATAGCTCACTTGTGTCTAAATGCAGACAGCTCTGTCATGGAAGGTCTCTCATGGTCTGTCACCTGCCTGGTACGGGACTGAGTCTGTCAGAAACTGTATCATTCCCTAAATGCTTGAGCGTTCTCAAAGTTTTGACAATGTTAGCACTTTGCTTAGACACATGATGCTGGGGCCACACTCTCCTCTTCCTCCTCCACACTTTTCCAAGCAGTGGCAGTGGCACCATGACAGCTTCACTTTACAGTTTAACTGATGATTATAAACAAAACCCCCAGTGCAGACATTAATATGACAAAGAAAAAAAAGGTTATCAAAATCAAGGGGGAAATCTGGCAAGTGTTGATTTCCCCAAAATAACCCATTTTCTCAACAAATTGTCTAGGCAAAAGCAGAGCATCCCATGGCAGGCATGGCGGCACACACCCGTACTCCCAGCACTTGGAAGGCAGAGGCAGGCACGTCTCTGTGAGTTCAGTCTACAAAGAAAGTCCAGGACAGGCAAGGATACGCAGAGAAACCCTGTCTCGAAAAGCATGGGGAAAGTACAGTATCCCAACCTGTGGGGAATAGCATTCTCTACCACCTCCCAATGAGCTAGACAGAAAATCTGAGCAAGTCCATCATCTGCTAGAATAAAGGCATCTGCATTGCTCTGAAAACAAACCCACGAGGTGAAGAGAGTAACTGCAGCGGGAAGGCCGCCCCTCACCAGCCTTCCCCTGCACCCATCCACGCCGCCCCTCACCAGCCTTCCCCTGCACCCATCCACGCCGCCCCTCACCAGCCTTCCCCTGCACCCATCCACGCCGCCCCTCACCAGCCTTCCCCTGCACCCATCCACGCCGCCCCTCACCAGCCTTCCCCTGCACCCATCCATTCCCATCTTCATCTGTCTTCCGTTTGTCTCATTTCTTTACCTGTGCATGGTTGTATTTTTCTTTAAGACTGCAGGACACTGAACAGCGGGACTTGCTGTCCCCTTATAACCATGCCCACAGGCGAGCTGTGTGTGAGGCAGGGATAGTAATAAAATTTGCTACCTGAGGGTCACTATAAGGTAAAGTTGGTTATTTAGTGGCATATAATCTTGGCAATAACTTGCTCAGACCAGTGCCTGGAACAGAGCAAGTGTTCAGGAAGACTAACCGCCAGAATCAGCCAGACCAGTTTTCCTGACAGCACTTAGGAGTCAAGATCTGTCACACTTGAAGATCATGTCTCCGTCTCCAGCTGAGCTTTGTCATATAACCTAAACAGCGCCCACAGACACACATGTAAGTCAGAAATAACCTAAGACCTGGCCCGCGGATCACAGTTTAGGAAACACAATGTGTTACCTCTGGGTCTTTCCATCCCCCCCCCCCTTTGCTCTTCTTGGCTTTTTGGGTTTTGGTGTTCCCTTTTTAGTGTTGAGTAGGATCCAATGCCTTGCATATGGTAGACAAACAAAACCCAGAAAGCTACATGCCAAACTGAACTTCCTTTTCATTTAATTATGTCTGTATGCATAACATTAGTGCACCTTTGCTCTGCTTCTGAACTCTAGAATGTGGAGACACGGGAGAAACTCTATGCGGTCTTCTCCGTCTACTTTGCTCCCTCAGTGTTTACCTTACTTTAGTTTGACAGAGGTCTTCCCAAGATGCCTGTGTAACAAAGGTGTCAAGGTAGTGAAGTGTGGCTAGCCTCAAGCCTGTTACCACCCCTCAGCCTAGGGCTGCTGGGATTGCACATGTGTACGAACGAGCCTCACTAAGGCTTGCCTTTCATCCATGACTCCAGCAACTGTTTTCCTGGGCAATGTTTTTCAAATGTTACCATCAGCTGAGCTGGATGGCCCATGCCTTTAGCCCAGCCCTTGGGAAACAGGCAGAGGTCTCTGTGGGTTTGAGGTCAGTCTGATCTACATAGATGGTTCCAGGCCAGCCAGGGATACATAATAAGAGACAGTCTCAAAAAAAAAATTAAAATTAAAAAAGAGAGGGAGGGAGGGAGGAAGGAAGGAAGGAAGGAAGGAAGGAAGGAAGGGAAAGAGGGAGGGAAGAGAAAAGAAAAGAAAAGAAAAGAAAGGAAAAGAAAAGAAAGCAAAGCAAAACAAAACAAAAGCAAGCTTAATTCTGGGACACATCTTAGCACCACTGCTGTAAATAAAGACTAAGAGCAGGAACACGCACACTCGGGTGGAGGGGGCAGGATGTTTAGTTCAAGGTCAGTCTAGGCTATCTGACAAGATGCTATCTGCAAACCAACAAAGACTCAGCAGCATTAATGAGTCAAAGAATGCATACAGCTCCCATCACTATCAACTTAACACTCAGGGTATCTCTTTATAGCCTTGGCTGTCCTGGACTCGCCTTGTAGACCAGGCTGGCCTCGAACTCACAGAGATCCACCTGCCTCTGCCTCTTAAGTGCTGGGATTAAAGGCGTGCACCACCATGCCCAGCTCTGGTTATCCATTTTTCTATTAGTTTTTAAACTGGATGTGTGAGAGATAGAGAAAGAGGCGGAGGGAGAGAGGGAAGGGGGGAGAGGAGAGGAGGGAGACGGACAGAATAGGCATGTTTATGTAGAGGTCAGCGGGCCAATCCTGGAGGTCAGTTCTCGCCTTCCACCTTGTCGAGGCGGGTCGCCACTCTTTGTGTGGACTCCAGGCTAGCTAGCAAGCCTCCTCTGCTGCCCACCTCACTGTAGGAGTCCTGGTTGCGCAGTACCTGCCACCTCCCTAGGCCCAGTCTCCTATTATTGATTTGTGCTGCTTGTCCCTTCAGACAGCCTTTTACCAGTAATATGGACTGACACATTCAATTCGACTAACCTGCCTGCTCATTTCTGGATGGGTCTTCATGTACCGCCATCCATACTAATGCTGTCCATCACACTCATCTTTTCCCTTGTGACTTGTGCCTTTTTTGATTGACTCAAGAACCTCACTTAGTCATACAACTACTGACCTGGATTCCCTTCTAAACAATAAGAGATTCACCTTCAATAGTCAAGTCTTTTATTAGCCTGTACATGAGTGTTTCTAGTTTCATAAATTAGAGATGCATCCAATGATAAGTTCCTTTTTGCTAATGAGCACACATACATAGTTTTAAGTTATGAAAGCGCTGTGAGCCCGAGAAGGCTCTTGCCAATCTGGGCTGTTTCTGACCGCTGCATTTCCCAGGGCTCTGCTCGGCTCTCCTGACAGTCTCCTGGACTACCCTGGCCACCTTGAGGGGACCCCTCTACCCCGCAAGTTCCCTTCCCAACTCCTGTCATAAGCTGAACCTACCTCCTCCTGGCTCCACCATACCTTACAGCAATGTGTCTGATAACAAGGCTACGAACTCCCTGGGAGCAAAGTACCTACAATCACACATCTGGCCGGGCGTGGTGGCGCACGCCTTTAATCCCAGCACTTGGGAGGCAGAGGCAGGAGGATCGCTGTGAGTTCGAGGTCAGCCTGGTTTACAAAGCGAGTCCAGGACAATCAAGGATACACAGAGAAACCCTGTCTCAAAAAAAAAAAAATCACACATCTGGGGACTTAGAAGTTAAAGAGCTGTTAGAGGAGTGAATGCCAGTGTTATGGAAGTCGGTGTGCTGGCCGAGTGACTACAAAGAGGGTGTGCACTCATACTGCCGTGGCTGGAGGCGCCACCACGGAAGAGCTGCACAGCACTGCAGAAGCTGCTCACCTGAGTGCAACGTAATGGATAAAATGGAGTCCACAGCTCAGAGAATGTGTTAGAAACTAAATGAGATTATGAAAAGTGATTATACAAAGAGCTCAAACATTACTGTTGTTTTCCATTGAATTTCATGTTTATTACCTCTTATTACTCCTTAGTACCAAGTCCTTAGTATTTCAGAAACTTCCAATTTTCTGGGGTATACACAAGAGAGCCAAACTGTTAAAAAGTAACATTACATCCAGAAAATAGTCATGTACATAAAAGCAATAATGCTCAAAAGGAGAAATGAAACTTCCTGTCGGAGGCACTCTATCCATGCCAGCCTCTCCCCCAAAAGATTCCTCCTACAGAGCTACACGTGGGAAAGTTCTAGGTGTAACTACAGAACGCAGTAAGCCCCTTTATACTTCGATGTGGCCATCAACTTCTGTCTTCTTTGCAGCTACTTCTTGGTTATACTATAGGTAGTAACAAAGGATAAACAGTCAAACCGATTGGTTGGAACCATAATCTAATCACAATAGAGAGACAGTATAGTGCAGGGAATAATGGAAAGAACAAAAGCCACTTTTCACCAAAAGAAATCTTTAATATAGACAAAGGTATGTGTACACGTAAGATATAGGCTGTGTTACATTTCTGGACCGTTCCAGTTCTGACCTCCTGCTGCCCAGCTTAGTTTGAAGCTTGTAAACCTTTAGGAAGTACAGCCTGTTGAGCGTCACTAGGAGCAAGCCCATCAAGCCATACCTGCCCGACTCCAACCGTTCCCTCTGCTCCCAGGTCCGCAGCACATGCTCCCAAGCTCCACTTCCATGCAGCCCCCGCGCTCTCCATGAAGCTCTGGCCTACAGCATGAATCCCCACCATTTCTTTTTATTTGGTTGGGGATTTTGTTTTGTTTTGTTCCAAGGCAGCGTGTCTCTGTGTAGCCTTGGCAGTCCTAGACTCACTTTGTATACCAGGCTGGCCTGGAACTCACATGCTTATCACCGACCTTTCAGCAAACTTCTCCCCTGGGGGTCTTCTGTCAGGTATTTTGGTCACAGCTAATGCAAAAGTAACTAATACAAAAAAAAACAGGTACCAAAGAACTGAAGTAATTACTGTAAGTAATCCTGACCCTGCAGTGTGTAGGCTCTTGGACCTGGTTTGCAGGAGGAAGGTGGCAGAGTCCGGAAACATGAACTAAAGAGCTCTACAAGGTTCCACAGAGAATGACAGGCATTTTCCCTGGACCTTTAAAGAGCAAATGTTACCAGAGCTGTAGAGAGTAAAGGCCTGCAAAGGGCACCAAGGATCCTCTTAGGTTTAGACTGGAGGCTGTTCTTGTCATATTCTGGCAAACAACCTAGCTGTAGTTTGCCCATAATCTGAAAATCTGCGCAAGGCTCAATTCAAAAGTAATGAACTAATTTATATTTGGGGAAGAAAATCTCAAGACACCATAGTATACTTTTAACTAGTTTTACAGTAGACAAAAAGATAGTATGCCAATTTGAAAATACTTTGAAGAAGAACACCACCTTTCAGGCTGTGGACAAAACAAGAATACAAAAAGCTGTAATAATTAACGAGATCAATACCAAACATGCACTGTGATGATACAGAATTTGCCTCACAGGTAAGAGGCCAAGGAAGAAGTAGGAGGCGTGGCCTTGCTGGAGGGGTGTGTCGTTAGGGATGGGCTTTGTGGCTTCAAAACCTGTACCAGGACTGGTCTTCTTGTTGCACATGCTCTCCTGCTCGCTCACTACCTCCCTCCTCCTCCTCCTCCTCCTCCTCCTCCTCCTCCTCCTCCTCCTCCTCTTCCTCCTCTCTGCCTGGACCTTGCAGACGTCATGTGAGCGTGCCTGCCCACTGCCACCATGCTTCCAAGCACGGTGGTCACAGACTAACGCTCTGAAACTATAAATATAAATCAAACACTTTCTTTTATAAGCTGCCACAGTGTCTCTTCACAGCAAAGAACAGTAACGAGGCACTACCCTACCCAGAAGCTGCAATAACAGCTGCTGCTAAGGGCAGAGAGGTCAGGACTCCCTAAGCCACAGACTCCAGCACAGAGAGCTCAAGGCCCCGCTGCCTGCACAGGAGCCACACAGCAGCACACCCTGCAGCTGCCTGCACTCAACAACCTCAGCACTCTCACATGCTGACATCTACCCAGAAGCTATACAGACCAGACAGCACTAGAAATGCCGCTTCTCCTGCCTCTGCCGTTCTTAATAAGGTAAATTTACAAAGCAAGTCCAGCAAGCTACCTGTTACCAAGTCATGCTAAATTTTCTTACTTTGAAAGTTATCTATTTTGAAGGAATCCACTGTTGTTTATGAGAGCTGTGCAAAAGAAAATATACTCTCTCCACTCCCTAGAAACTAGGGTGGTGTGGCCAATCTGGATTTTGTTGTTGTTGTTATTGTTGTTGTTGTTTTGTTTTGTTTTTTGAGACAGGGTTTCTCTATGTAGCCTTGGCTGTCCTGGACTCAATTTGTAGCCCAGGCTGGCCTGAAACCCAGAGATCCACCTGCCTCTACCTCCCCAGCATGCGCCATCACACCCCATGCAAAGCATGTTTTTAAAAGAGAAAACTTTTTTAAAAAGATATAGGACTTTATTTCACTAGAATTCTCCTCCAATAAGAATTTGGGAATTCTAATTTAGGAAAACTGTCCCTTGACAAAGTTCATACCTACAAACACTTGCCACCAAACTCAAATGCTGTTTCCTCCAAGGCTCCAACACCCGACCAGACAAGCTGGTGTGGATTCTTCTGTATTTGCAGAGCTCTGTTCTAGCACTTACAAGACAACACATTTACTGAAATGGCTGTCTCCTAAACCAGATCTCAAAATCACCTGCGCAAATGTTACTTTTCCAGCACCTAGCGTGATGGCCTGCAACAAACAGGAACTGCTGTTTCTGAAGTGAAGAGTCGTAGCTTTAGTATCATCCAAACCAGCTCTCTGTGCTACCCTGTAACTTTTCTACAAATCTAAATATTAAAAAAAAAAAAAAACCTTAATTATTTTAATGGAACCAGTCTTCGGTGTTGTAATTACTACACCTATCTCACAGAGCTTGGTGTGTGCCAACAGGTATAATGTTATTTGTAACAAGGCTTAGTACTTTTGAACGTGGATATGAATTTCGTTCAAGTTACCTAATGGGTGTTTGTACATTGGGAGTAACTGCTGCTATACAAGGCTGCCGTTCTTTATGAACTGTGCAGAGTATGTCCAACTGTCAGCAGGTCTTCCAATATTTCCTAGTCAGTGTTTCTGTTTCCAAACGGGCTAACACCCCACTAATTAGGTATATACTGAGACTAGCCCAAGTCACCATTTGATATGACCGCCCATTACGTAAGAAATCAGAGTGGGCCTGGTAAGGTGGCGCACGTCTGTAATCCCAGCACTCGGGAGGCAGAGGCAGGAAATCTCTGCGTCCCAGACCAGATTGGTTTTCAAAACGAGTCCAGGTCAGCCAAGGCTACACAGAAAAACCTTGTCTCAAAAAGAAAAAAATGAAAGAAGAGGGGTGTGGGTGGGTGTGGGTGGGTGTTGGTGTGTTTCACAGTTTCCAATTCTACCGAGATGCGCCCCCCCCCCGCCCCCATTCCACTAACTCGTCGATGTAAACGGGCCTCAAAACCTAACACAACCAACAGGGGTCAGCAGCTGCTGTTCCCAACGCCCAGCACACTGAGCATCAGACAGAAGGCCGGCCGCGCCATCCGATGCTCCCGAGGACGCCAACAGTAAGCGGGAGAAGGGGCGAGCTGCGCAGCGCCGGGCTGGCCGGCGTCCACCGCGGCAGCGGCCCGGGCCTCCCTTTCCGTCGCGGGCTCCCCGTTACCAGCATGGCGTAACGTAAGAAGCGCGAGCGGCGGCGGACCAGGCCGGGGACGCGGCTGCCCAGAAGCGCGCTCCCCCGGGGCGAAGAGCGGAACGGCGGCGCGACGTCGGAGCCGAGGGGGCCGCGCGGAGGCTCGGAGCGGGGCTGTCAGACCCGGCGCGAGGCCGCGGGCGCCGCCCGGCAGCGGGACGTGCGCCGCCGACTGGCGAGGGCGTGGGTCCCGGCGTGCGGCGGGGCGGCGTCGGGCCCCGGCCGGGAGGGGCGGAGGCGGGGGAGGGGGCGGGAGCGCGGCCGGCCCGCGGGCCCCCCGACGCCGCGCCACCCGCCCGAGCCGCCGGCCGCCGCCCCGCGGACCCCGCGCCCACGCCGGGCCGTCCCCGCCCCCAGACCCCCCGCCCGGCCGGGGAATAACTCACCTGTTTAGCGGGGAAATCGCTCCTGCTCGGCCCTCTGACTGACTCCTCCGGCTCACCGTCTTCCCTCTGGGAGGAAGAGGCGGGACTTCCCGTTTCTCCGTGCTCCCACTTCCGGCGGTTCCCAGGGCGACTACGCTGGACGGAGCGCAGAACACCATAACCGAAAAGCAGAGAATTTGCAATCGCCTCGGTTAAAAACACAGATTCGCGTTCCTCTTGTTTTCCTCGAATGGCCGGCGGCTCGGCGTGTCGACTTGTTTTCAGTTCGTCAGTACTTTCCGGAAGTTCCTGCGAGAGAAGCAGGAAGTTCCACCCTCCCTATTGGAAGGGGAAACGGAAAGCCTAGAGAGTCAATCTGTAAGGGCAGAAGTGGTAGGGCTTAGCGACGGCCACGTCTTCTAGGGAGGACTGTCTGTCTTCCCGAGGATGCTCGGCCGGACCCTCCCCGCAGCACCCCGCTCCCTGTCTCCATCTCTCGAACCCGAGGGCGGTGCCGGGAAGGCAGGGGCGGGGCCTGCGCAAGGGCCTTCCTCTACCTGAGGTCCCCGAAGGAGTCAGTACCTCCGCTGTTGTCAGCCGACGGCTGTCATTGGCAGAGTGCTACCCCGGATAAAGGAAAAAGACAGTCCTTCGACGCCAGAATGGGCTCTCCCACGTGTGGGCCCCAGGGAGCCGCGAATCTAGTGGATTCCTGAGAATAATCTAGTTAAATTGCCCTTGTGATTCGCGTATCCACGGTAGGGAGTTGCTCCAGAAGAGTCAAGGATTCCATAGCTGGTAAAAGTGGAACATAACTCTTTACTCGAGAGTCCGTCTTTTCTAGTCTATAACGCTGACTCACATCTCATGACCAAAGTTGTCACACTTGTCTGCTCTGAGAAAGTACAGTGGGCTGCTTAAGATGTGGCGCTCAAGTGACCCCTGGCGCTTTAATTTCCACATTGCCTACAGTTAGTAGAAGTGGGAACTGGACGGGTACATAAAGTAATAATAAGGGAAGGAGCAGGCGCACACCTTTAATCCCAGCACTCGAGAGGCAGAAGCAGGCGGCCTCTGATCTACAGGGTGAGTTCCAGAACAGCCAGGGCTACACAGCGAAACCGTGTCTCCAAAAACAAGTGAATAAATAAAATACGAAAGAAAGGGAGTGGATGTTGGGCAGGAAGCTGTATTACCCTTGTCACCGTAAGAAAATGCCTGAACACCTAATAAACTTCAAGGCCCCTCCCCTTACATGTCTCAAGAGTTCCACAACCTCCTCCAAGCACTTCCGCCAGCCTGTGAAGAGGTGACCCAGCACACTCCGGCCATAACGAGAGTCGATAATTAAGTCACCACAACAACATAGGATTGAATTCATCTTTATGCCTATGTGATCTTCATATATTCCATCGGGGAGGTAAAATTAAATGCAGGGAAAGTGACAACCAGCATTATCTGATTATTTAAGATTCAGAGACGTAAGTCAGGCAGTGGTGGCCCGCATGCTTTTGATCCCTTCACTTGCGGGGCAGAGACAGACAGAGCATACCAGCAGCTCAGAGGTAGAGAAGGTGTGGGAGGCCCTGAATTTGATCCCAGCACCACACATATAGGAAAGCCAGAATGCAGTATACCGCTGTCCTCAGCACTAGGAGACCCCAGTTACCTATAGTACACATTTCCTGGGCAGAAACTTCAATGTCCACAGAAAGGACTACACGGATCAGCTATACGTAGCTAGAAGCCCTGGTGGGCCAACTTCAAGTTACTCTTTCCTCTTTAAAAGCTGAGGGTTTTAGCCGGGTGGTGGTGGCACAGGCCTTTAATCCCAGCACTTGGGAGGCAGAGGCAGGCAGATCGCTGTGAGTTCGAGGCCAGCCTGGTCTACATAGTGAGTCCAGGACAGTCAAGGCTACACAGAGAAGCCCTGTCTCGAAAAACCAAAAAAAAAAAAAAAAAAAGCTTTTGGTTGGTTGCTTTGGTTTTTTGAGACAGGGTTTCTCTGTGTTATCTTGGCTGTCCTAGACTCTCTAGACCGGGCTGGCCTCAAACTCACAGAGATCCGCCTGCCTCTGCCTCCCAAATGCTGGAATTAAGGGTGTGGGCCACCACTGCCTGGCTGAAAAAGTTGAGATTTTTTAAAACATTAAAATGAGGGGAAAGGTTGCATGGCCCAGAGACCCAGATTAGTGCACCTCTCAGCCTCATCGAGTAACTCTGACTTGAAAAACAAACACCCACACAAAAGAAATGTCCAACCTAAATGGAAGACCTATAACATGCTTGAAAAGGGTTAGAGGTGAGGCCTTGTGGGGAAAGTGTGCCACTGGGCTAGGCTTTGAGGTCTCAGCAGCCCAGGGCAGGCCCAGGCTGTCCTGCTGGTGCAGAGCCCTGAGCTACTTCTCTGAAAGTTAACCCTATTAAAGGCTTCCTTTTACAAGAGTTTCCAACTGTTTTCTGAACACAGAAGGGGAGTTGTACATGTGAGCTCACAGCAGTCATGACAGTGTGCACATGACCTGTGCAGGCCCAAGCCAAACAAAACTCCAGCTTGAAGAGACGGGGTGGACGCCCAGTCAACCTAGTCTGAAGGTGCTATTGGTAATTGATAGTAGATGGGAGAAAGAATCTGTTTTATTTAGTTGTTGATGATGATGATGTCAGTAGAAAATTTGCTTATAGCTGGGTACAGTGGCACATGCCTATAATCCCAGAACTCAGGAAGCAGAGGCAGGAGCATCTCTCTGAGTTTGAGGCCAGCCTGATCTACAAAGTGAGTCCAGGACAGCCAAGGCCACACAGAGAAGCCCTATGTCAAAAAAAATTTTTTTTAATTAAAAAAATCAAAAACAAAATGGTGGCATTGTCCAGAAAAAGTTTAGCAGGTTTACTTATACTTGGTATGAAGTCAAACTGTTGAAATATGTTCACTGAATTCATGGGAATATTTTGATTGCATTAATGTTTTTTGTTGTTGTTGTTGTTTTCAGTTTTTTGAGACAGGGTCTTTCTGTGTTATCTTGGCTGTCCTGGACTCACTTTGTAGACCAGGCTGGCCTCGAATTCACAGAGATCCACCTCTAGGAGACAGAGGCAAGCAAATCTGATTTCAAGGCCAGCATAGCACAGAGCAAGTTTGGGGGCCGGGCCAGAAGCTGAGGTCCAGGCATCATGCCACAAATCTCTAGTCCCCAAAAATAAAGATAAAGATAGTTCATAGAAGGAAGCACCCATGTTTGAAAATGATTGAGTCTAATTGAGTGGCAGAAAACGTGGTGAATCAGAGAAGATTTGACCAATAGGATTTGCCCAACTCTCATGAGGAGAAGAAAGGGAAGCTACTTACGGGGCAATGCAGAAAGAGAAAAACAGTTTACCAGGAGAGTTTTTCAGAGAGAGGTTGAATTTGAGAACAAACTAGACACAGGTGAAGACAGACCGAACCATAGAACGAGAAAGAGCCAGAAATTTAGAAAAGATTGCTGGAGTTAACTTGAGGCCAAGCAGAGCGATTCAGAGGCTGAAAGAAAAGCCAGGCTGAGTAAGTCAGCTGGGAGAGGGGTCTGAGCTACAACAGCTGAGTTGAACCAGCCAGCCCAGAGCTCAGTAGGAACAAGTCAGGGTGAGCTTAAGCAGTTAAGTCTTACAGGCTGAAAACACTCTAGGCCTAGATTAGATTGTACAGAGGCTAGAAGCTTCCAGGACTAGGCCTAGGTTAGCAGATGGAGGCAGTAAGCCTCTGAGACAAAAACTGAAATAGGTGAATAAAAGTACCTTTTACAAATACCTGATTTCTGTCCCCTATTTTTTGAACTGCAATCCTGTATTTAGGTACCTTTTGATCCCATGGGAAAAATATCTAACATTCAGAACTACTGATAACAGGCAGAAGAGGAAAAAAAAGTTTTTTGAGAATGAAATGTTTCCTCTCATAGTGGGCTCTTAAGTATGGGCTCTGCATGAGCCTCATGCTAGCTGGATGTCTCTTGGCATAACTGTTACACGTTTGGCATGGATAGCACACAGGTTGGTATCTTTAAAAAAAGAAAAGCCACCCACATAGGCCTCACTTGCCTCTTGAAAAGCGCCAATAGCTGCACTCTGGACGCGGAGATCTGTTCTGAAGCCCTGAGTAATTTCTTGCAGCAGGCTGGAAGGGGAGCTTGCGAATGAGAAAAAAAGTTCAGTGGACTTCTGGTAGCATCTTGTTTCACAGAGTTCCGCAGTACCAGGCCTGTAACGTGAGGTTTCTTCACTCCTCCAGCAGAGGGCGCACTCCTGCGAACAGCTTTTGCAGCCAGTGGTTTCCTAGGTGCTTTACCACCGGTGCATTTGCCCGCAGTAGGCTTTGTAGGAGCCACGGTAAGGGCACCTCCTTACTCACCGCCCCGCCCCCCTTCTCCTTCGGCTGCTACAGTAAAGACATTCTCATTGCTGCAAAGAAAACTGTCAGTCGCTTGTGGTGACAACATACCTGACCGAGGTAACTTAAGTAGTACTCGCCATAGTTTTTAGAGTATTAGTACTTTCAAAAGACTATTACATCATGGGAGTGACATGAGGCAGCTGGTCACATCGTGCCCTCAGCCAGGAAGCTGAGAGAAATAAATGCTGGTCCAGCTTTCTCCTTATATTCTGTCCAAGGCCCGGACCCATAGGAGGTGCATTCACATACAGGCGGGACCTTCCCTCTTTAGATGAAACCTTCCAGGAAACACCCTCATAGACAGACCCAAAGGCGTGTTTCTCTGCTGATTCTAAACGCAGTTAGGCTTTAATGAAAACCACAGCACCACTCCTTGTCAAGATAAAAACACAGCACTTTAAGTCATAGCATTACAACCCTGACGCCTAAAGTCTTGTTGCATCTTGTAATGCAAAGTTCATGTATTCCGTCCCTAGCAGCATGCTACTTGGCATCTCAGCGTTGCTCAAAGCCCGAAGTCTGTGCGGACACAGTGGCGCATGTGTTTAAGGCCAGCCTGTTCTATTCTATATAGTGAGTTCCAGGCCAGCCAAATCTACCTAGTAAGACCCTGTCTCAAAAAAAAAAAAAAAAAAAAAAAATCAATCTTCTTCTAAGACTCAAAATACACTTAACTAGCCGGGCATGGTGGCACACGCCTTAAATCCCAGCACTCAGGAGGCAGAGGCAGGCGGATCAATGTGAGTTCAAGGCCAGCCTGGTCTACAAAGCCAGTCTAGGACAGCCAAAGCTACACAGAGAAACCTTGTCTCGAAAAACCAAAAATAAATAAATAAATAAATAAATAAAACACTTAAATAAGAGCCTCAGGAAGTAAACACACAAGTTGCAGACTTTAATATACAAAGCAAAGAATAAACATTCTTCTTTTGGGGCACGGTTTCCCTGTGTAGCCTGGGCTGTCCTGGGACTCACAGAGTGCCTGCCTCTGCCTTCCAAGCGCTGGGAGCAAGTGCATGAGCCACCATACCCACCTTAGAATAAACCTTCCTAAATACGAATCTGAGAAAGTAACATGTGTCTGAAACAAAAGGACTCTGGATATTTTTAAATTATTTTGTGTAGGTATGTAAGTGTGCATATGTGTGCATTTCTATCTGTGTACACACCTGTGCTCAAGTACATGTGTATATGTGTGAAAGTACATACATAAGCCCAAGGTTGCCTTTTTTTTTTTTCAGTTTTTCAAGACAGGGTTTCTCTGTGTAGCCTTGACTGTCCTGAACTCACTTTGTAGATCAGGCTGGCCTCGAACTCACAGCGATCCACCCGCCTCTGCCTCCCACACCCGGCTACAATTAGCAGAAGTCTTGACTATGATCCCTTAGGAACGTTCTACCCTGAGCCTTGGGAGAAAAGAGCTTGGCTCCAAGTTCTACCTTAAAAGGCAACATGATATGATACAACACATGATATATGACATGATATTGATATAATATATCAAAATAGCATGATAACATAACATGGTATAATATGATATAACAAGGTATCACACTATAATATAACAACAATATAGTCCAACATAATATAATATAACAATGTAATATAGCATAAGATAACATGGTATAATATGACACAACATTGTTACAATACAAGATAGAAGCCACTCCAGCACCAATGTCAGTGAGGTACTGATGGCTTATTAGAATGCCACACCCCAAAACTGACCGTGACTAGGGACACAATGGACTTAGGAGCCAAGCTGTGACATTGGTCTGCTTCTAAGGCGGACTTTTTATAAGAAATACGGTAACCAGGTACAAGCAGGTAACCAGGTGAGAAGCAAGGGCGAGAGCAGCAGCACATCATTTGGGGTAGCTGAACACAAGAAGAATCAGTTTTGTTCTGAGCGCAATGTTCAGGTAGCTAGACAAAGCATTTTAAACTGGTTGGCCAGAATTTAGGGTAGGTGAGGTCTTGGGGGCTTTCCAGCTCTCTGAGAGGAATGAACATAGTCTTTTCTGTTGTTGTTTGTTTTTTTTTGTTTTGTTTTTAGAGACATGGTTTTTTTGTTTTGGTTTTGGTTTTGTCTTTGGTTTTTGGTTTTTCAAGACAGGGTTTCTCTGTGTAGCCTTGGCTGTCCTGGACTCACTTTGTAGACCAGGCTGGCCTTGAACTCACAGCGATCCGCCTGCCCCTGCCTCCCTGAGTGCTAGGATCAAAGGCCTGTGCCACCACGCCCAGGTGGATGTTGCGGTCTTAACTCTAATAGAACATCTCTAACGCAAGCACAACATGCATTTATCACCTATTGTTTTATTCTAAGCAGCAAACATGGAACCTTCCTGGTTTCAGGCACGCAGGGCCTGAGAACTTGAAGTTAATTTTATCTTATACTCTAAGTGGAGCTTGGAGTCAAAATGGTTTCTGCTACGCCAAGAGCTGGTGTTAACAGGAGCTACAGTCCTGCTCGGAACTAAAATAGATCTCAACAGAGGGGCTATAGAGTTCAGGCAGGTTACAACAAAATGATATACTATAACATGATGTACTATAATAAACATGATGTAATACACTATAACATGATGTACTATAATAAACATGATGTAATATAATATAACATGATGTAATACACTATAACATGATGTAATACACTATAACATGATGTACTATAATAAACATGATGTAATATAATATAACATGAGGTAATACACTATAACATGATGTAATATGATATAACATGAGGTAATACACTATAACATGATGTAATACACTATAACTTGATGTAATACACTATAACATGATATAATACACTATAACATGATGTAATACACTATAACATGATGTAATACACTATAACTTGATGTAATACACTATAACATGATATAATACACTATAACATGAGGTAATACACTATAACATGAGGTAATACACTATAACATGAGGTAATACACTATAACATGATGTACTATAATAAACATGATGTAATACAGTACAATGTAATACAGTACAGCACAGAGCCTCCTAGGCCGCTCTCCTACACCAATCACCGCTAAACAGTACTGGGTTTCTTCCCTTCTACTTCATACTTTCTAATGTAGTTGCATGGATGCCCATGTGATTCCTGAAGACGGCAGTGCTCAGACCTGCCTGAACATAGACTGAGCAAAGCCACTGGGTAAAGCTATGAGCTGAAGTTCCCCTCAGAGGATAAGCCACACCCTCACCAAGCATTTCACAAGGCTGATAAGAACCTGAATGATTGGGGTGAGTTGGAATGTTGCAGCTCCAGAGCCAAGTTATCTTGGGCTACGTTGTCCTGCCAAATAACCATCCACTGTCTACCACTGTTTGGCCTAACAGCCTTGTGATTCATAGGTTAAATCCCTCTGGCAAGTACAAACAGACCCCTCCCTTCCACCAACCCAAAGGCTAAAGCGTGCTATCCGATAACACCGGGAGCGACAGGAGAGCTCTCCCTACGTTGCCACTTGATGTTTCCACCAACGCATTCAGAACATACATCGACTTATAACTCTATCTTGTTATTATAAAAGCTCCATGCCAGGCATGGTGGTGTGCGCCTTTAATCCCAGCACTTGGGAGGCAGAGGCAGGCAGATCACTGCAAGTTACAGGCCAGCCTGGTCTACAAAGTGAGTACAGGATGGCCAAGGCTACACAGAGAGACCCTGTCTCAACCCCCCAACCCCAAAAAGAAAGGAAAACAAAATGAAAAGAAAAGAAAGCTTCATGAAGGCCAGGCATGGTGGCCCACATCTTTTATCTCAGCACTCAGGAGACAGAGGCAGGTAGACTTCTCCACATTCAGGGCCAGCCTGGGCTACATAGCAAGTTCCAGGCTAGCCAGCTGTTACTACTTTGGAACTTGGTGTTTGGGGAAACCTATATCTGTGTTCTCTGCGCATGGCCACTCCTATTTGACGTCAGAGTAACGTATCTCCTGGGAGATAGGTGAGAGCTGTTCCTTTCTTACCATTGACTTACAGTATGCGGGTTTTCCTGAGGATCTGTATTCACGCCTGATTCCAAAAGCAAAGACAGAGCAAAGAAACTGTCCCTCCTAAGTCCATCTTTTGTGAACTAAGGTGTTTGTTGGGGTTATAACAGGGCCTGGCTGACTCAGCCAGCAGGAGCACTGAAAAGCCCCACTCCACCACTGGGACTGACTCACCAAAGCTATGGCCCTAGAGGACCCTGGGAAGATTGCAGGCCATTCATTCCACTGCTGAAGACTGTCCTCCTCAGGCATGTGGAGCACACCCAGAATCCCAGGGTTTGGTGAGGCAAGGGCGGGCTCTGTGGGTGTCCAGCCATCCTGGTCTACAGAGTTAGAGCCTGTCTCAAATGAAACGGTCTTTACAACATGCACAGTGCAGGGAGTAAGTGTCAGCGGAGCGCTCATTCATGAATGAGACCGCTGTCATGTGCCCCTGACACCGAGGGTCAAAGATTATCAAAGAAAAAAGGGAGGGAAACGATTCTAAAAGCCAGAGGTTGGGAAGGACTGGGCTGAAACGGTGTTTTATTGGCATGCAGGTAGCTGCTCTGAAGAACTCACAGCAGCTATAGTTGGCAGCCAGCATTCTACCATGGAGGAAAAGGGGCCTCATGAACCCCCACCCCTAACTTAGGAGTTCTGGATAACTTGTGGGTTCTCAAGGAAAGAGAGCCAGCTGCGGTGGTGGCACACGCCTGTAATCCCAGCACCCGGGAGCAGAGGCAGGTGGATCTCTCTGAGTTCGAGGCCAGCCTGGTCTACAAAGTGAATCCAGGATAGCCAAGGCGACAAAGATAAACCCTGTCTTGGAAAAAACAAAAACAAAAAACAAAAACAAAAACAAAAAAAGAGTCAGATGTTCGTTTGTTTTTGTTTTTTTTAATTTTTTTTTTTTTAATTTTTGGTTTTTCAAGACAGGGTCTCTCTGTGTTAGCCTTGGCTGTCCTGGACTCGATTTGTAGACCAGGCTGGTCTTGAACTCACAGCGATCCTCCTGCCTCTGCCTCCCGAGTGCTGGGATTAAAGGCGTGCGCCACCATGCCTGGCAAAATGTGTATCCCAGGCTGACCTCGAACTCCAGATCCTACTGCCTCTGCCTCATTCAGCAAATCCTACTGGCCTGCGCCACCAGAACAGGTTTGTTTTTTGTTTTCTTTTTTAAGTCACAGCTCCTAATAGCTCCACCACAGGCCAGGGCATGGCCTCACAGCCAGGAGTATATGAGCAGCACAGATTGGTCTTACTCGTTACGAAGCAAAGAGGACATGACATTGAGAGAGTGACGAGGTGTGAGTAGACCTGAGAGGAGGGGACGGACAAGGACACATTATATGGACTACTCACAGCATTGATAACCGCACTGGAAAGATCGCCACTCCCTGAGATTGGTTATCGCTTACGTACCCCTGAGGTGCTTCATGAGGCCCCCTCCCTCCTTACAGGGATTTATTTGAACATTTGTGTGTAGCCAGGCACAGTAGTGCACGCCTGTAATCCCAGCACTCAGGGAGGCAAAGGCACGTGGATTTCTCTGAGTCTGAGGCCAGTCTTATCTACAAAGGGAGTCCAGGACAGCCAGAGCTGTTACACATAGAAATCCTGTCTTGGAAAAACCAAAAATAAAAAATAAGAATAAATGTGTGTGTGTGTGTGTGTGTTCTTGCATGTGTGCCACGGCACATGTATGGGGAGGTCAGAGGACAACTTGTAGAAGACTCTCTCCTTCCACCCTGTGGGTCCAGGGCATCAGACCAGGCTTGTGGACCAGCACCTTTACCCAATGAGCCATGTTTCCGGGCCCTGGAGAGAATTCACTAAACCCAGTCTAGTGAGGTCACCATGGAGATGATCACTCCCACTCTCACTAAAGACAGCGTGTCCAACCGGAAGAAAACTGTCACGTAACACATGTGTTCCCCTGATGAGCACTAGAGAGCTGCAGTGGTGGTGGTGGTGGTGATGATGGAGGTAGTGGGATGGTGGTGCTGATGGTGGTGGAGGTGGTGGAGGTGGAGGAAGTGATGGAGGTGGTGGAGGTGGAGGTGGTGCTGATGGTGATGATGGTGGAGGTGGTGGTGGTGGAGGTGGTGATGGTGGTGATGATGGTGGTGACTTGCGTTGTTTTAACAAACAGTTGTTCAGTCAGTATTTTCACTCCACACTTTGTTTCTTTTGCTACGGTAAGCAACTAAGCCCCGTTTATTTCCTCCATCCTACGCTGGAAGGACAAGCCTGCCTCACACTGTGATGAAGGCAGGGTACCGGAATCTAGTGTTCCCCTGTGTGGCCCTCCTTTCCAGACCCTCACTCCCTATTTTTACCAACTGAAAGATTCCAGATCTTAGCCTTCTGGTTCTGAAAGTGGGGTGTAGACAGACTTTAAATAGTGCCGTTTATTTGATAATCATAATTTACAATTTGAGAGGGAGGTTGGTCATTCCTGGTGACTAATTTCACAGTGCCATCTAATGTTCAAGTTCCCTGTCACAGCTTTGGTGTTACAGCCAAATGCCTACTTACAATACCAGTGCCAATATGTATGTTAAACACCCACACTAGAATTTTAAATCTTAGCTCCTTCTGAATATGTTTTGGTGAATTTCAGTGTGGGAGGTGAGATAATTTAAAACTTCATATTTTCTACTATGGTGAAAGGCATAATTTCCTTGACATGTTTTTCCCCGTCTAGAACAAGGAATTACACTACCATAGTGTTTTAAAATAAGATTTGTCGACATAATGGCTTTTTTTCCCTCTTCACTTCTACCCAAACTAAAATAGTTCAGGAACATTTATTTACTTATCCTAACTGTTAAGAAATTATAGTCATTACATCTACCATCGCTTCCCTTATCAACCACACAGGGGGAGAAAGCATCATTTCATCAGCGCTGGAAACTTCTTGTGTTTCAAAACGTCCTTGTACTTTACCCGTCAGCAAGGCTTTGGAGCTGAGCAGGGCACAAAACGCCCTCAGCCTAGCCTCTGCCCCTCAGGGCCTCACAAGGCTTTCTTCCTCATCACAAGAGGAAGTCGCCTGTCTTCTTTGCTAGGGAATCTACAATATTCAACATGGATGGGCAGACGTGGGCAAAGGGCAAAACAAACAAGTGGAGGCCTTTAGCCTGAGGTGTAGTTTCATCTTATGAGAGGCAGCGGCATTAGAGAGCAACAAGTTAGGGCTGCAGAGATGGCTCAGAGCACTGGCTGCTCTCTCCAAGGACCTGGTTCAACTCCCAGCACCCATGTGGCAGGTCACAGCTGTTTGTAACTCCAATTCCAGGGGATCCAACACCTTCACACAGACATTTATGCAGGTAAAACACCAATGCACATAAAAAATAAATGAAAAAAAAGTCAACAAGTCATGCGACAACTAACCACAGACATACTAACATAAAGGCAAGTATTTACATTGTTTTACACAGTCAAGATCTAAAATTAACTTAATTCCTTATTAGCCATTACACATTCAAAGTAGTCAAACCTAAATATATATATAAAATACTATTTAAGGCTGGGTGGTGGTGGTGCATGCCTTTAATCCCAGTGCTTGAGAGGCAGAGGCAGGTGGATCGCTGTGGAGTTCAAGCCCAGCCTGGTCTACAAAGTGAGTCCAGGACAGCCAAGGCTGTCTGAAAACCTGTCTCAAACCTGTTTGAACCCCAGTCTCAAAATAAATAAGTAAATAGATAGATAGATACTATTTAAAATTTTATCATTTGCCTCTGGAGAGCTGGCTGTCTAGTTTTACTCATCTTGCAAAGGACAGTTCAGATCCCAGCACCCACAGGCAGCTCAGCTGGTTTTGTGAACTCCAGCTCCAGAGGATCAGATGCCCTCTGCCTGCAAGGGTGTTCATGAACGTACAAGACACACACAGACACATAAATAATAAGTCTTTAAAACACATGTTCACACTGAATTCACTTCCTACTGGACACCTAAAGTCGTGCAGTGTCTCACGGGACCTGCGGGACCTGTGGGGATGAGCGCAAGTGAGAACACTATTGTTTAGCCTCTCACTGATTGGCTAGAGCAGCTGGCCAGCAAACGCCCGGAATGTGACAACCAGCTCCGTCTCCAGTGCTGGGCTATCAGTGCTTGCCACTGCATCCAACTGCATTGTGGGTGTTGGGAATCCAAACCCAGGTCCTCATGTTGCCCACAGTCAGTGTCTCAGCCACTCATCTTTAATGTGATGCAGCAATTTTGAAAAGTGACATTTCAATAGCTAACAGATGGAAGAAAGATGAAGGAAAACTTGTGATGGATTGTTTTTATTGGGGATTATGAGAGAAGCATTTAAAATAAGGCTTCAAAGTCTTTTCTATTAATGTTATTTAAATATTGAATTTCTAAAGACTGGTTTATTTATATACACTCGATAATTTAAAAAAAAAATTAACTTTTGTAGTGTTTGCACCATCAAGCCCAATCAAGGCAAACAAGATGGTTAACTAAAGTGATTAATGAATGCAGATGTAGCTGAGAGCTTTGAATGTCTTGGTGGTGTCAGAGCTGATTAGCTCCCCATCTAACACTGCGCTAGTAAAACCTTGGAGCAACCCACATATAGTCATTGAGTAAACTTTCAGTGGGGCGGGAGAAGTCCTATCCGGGTGGATTCCGCTGGGAGGATGGTGGGGACACATGTGTCAGGGAGGGGGCTTTGCTGATGGGTACACATGTGTCAGGGAGGGGCTTTGCTGATGGGTACACATGTGTCAGGGAGGGGCTTTGCTGATGGGTACACATGTGTCAGGGAGGGGCTTTGCTGATGGGTACACATGTGTCAGGGAGGGGCTTTACGGTGGGTACACATGTGTCAGGGAGGGGCTTTGCTGATGGGTACACATGTGTCAGGGAGGGGCTTTGCTAATGGGTACACATGTGTCAGGGAGGGGGCTTTGCTGATGGGGACACATGTGTCAGGGAGGGGGCTTTGCTAATGGGGACACATGTGTCAGGGAGGGGCTTTGCTGATGGGTACACATGTGTCAGGGAGGGGCTTTGCTGATGGGTACACATGTGTCAGGGAGGGGCTTTGCTGATGGGTACACATGTGTCAGGGAGGGGCTTTGCGGTGGGTACACATGTGTCAGGGAGGGGCTTTGCTGATGGGTACACATGTGTCAGGGAGGGGGCTTTGCTGATGGGGACACATGTGTCAGGGAGGGGGCTTTGCTGATGGGTACACATGTGTCAGGGAGGGGGCTTTGCTGATGGGTACACATGTGTCAGGGAGGGGGCTTTGCTGATGGGGACACATGTGTCAGGGAGGGGGCTTTGCTGATGGGGACATATGTGTCAGGGAGGGGGCTTTGCTGATGGGGACACATGTGTCAGGGAGGGGGCTTTGCTGATGGGGACACATGTGTCAGGGAGGGGGCTTTGCTGATGGGGACACATGTGTCAGGGAGGGGCTTTGCTGATGGGTACACATGTGTCAGGGAGGGGGCTTTGCGGTGGGGACACATGTGTCAGGGAGGGGGCTTTGCTGATGGGGACACATGTGTCAGGGAGGGGGCTTTGCTGATGGGGACACATGTGTCAGGGAGGGGCTTTGCTGATGGGGACACATGTGTCAGGGAGGGGCTTTGCTGATGGGGACACATGTGTCAGGGAGGGGCTTTGCTGATGGGTAGGAAGAGTCGAGGGCGGAGGGGCTGAGCAGGTGGCATCAGTCATGGTGAGGATGAAGAAGTTTGGAATTAAATAAAAACTCATCTTTGCGCAAGGATTCCAAATCTTGTGAGGGTATGAATATTGCTCATTTCACTTCAGAATGTTCAAGAAACTGGAGAGAACCAGTGAAGGGGAGGCATGCCCTAGGAGCTCTTCTAAAAATGAACCTTCAGGGCAGTAACTGCAGCCAGTGGTGCATGCCGCCACTCTCCTTATGAAGGGAACAGGGGTGAAGGTGATTCAGGTCCTAAGAGACTGGGTGCAAGGATCGGCCACCATAGTTGACAGAGCCCTGAAAGCCTGAGCCAGTGGGACAGAAAGGGAGACTCTGACTGACCAGTGATGTCCCCCCTATGCTGAATCTGGTCCCAGCCTGCTGCACTGGGCTCAGGGAAGTGAAGTGTGGGAAGCCGCGCTCACATTCGCCATTACAAGATGGCGCTGACATCCTGTGTCCCATGCTGATAAACAACTAATCTGCGCATGTGCGAAGGGATTTTCCACTTGTTGTGCTCTGCCTCTCCCGTGGCGTCATCTCGCCCGATGAGCAACAGCCAATCAGGGACTGACACATCCTAAGCGGAGGACAGTTTCCTATATAAGGGATGGGTTTCTGCTGTTTGGGGTCTCCATTTTACTTGCTGTAAGCTTATGCTCTCCCTCTCAAGATGCATTAAAGCTTTACTGCAGAAGGATCCTGTTTGTGTGTGCAGTGTCGTTCTTGCTGGCGAGACGGTAACGCTAGCCACAGTGAAGGTGTGGGCAGCTATGACTTTAGGAAGGTAAGAGACAGAGGGAATGCTAAACCATTTCCAATGTCCATGCCTTTCAAAGGTTTTATTGTTGGTCCAAATATCCCAGGACATTTTAAATGGGAAGGAACAAATACTTCACTGGATCCACATTTTCTGAATTTTTTTCCAACTCCAGGGTCTGATGGCATAGATTTGTCACAACACACTGGAAGGCACCTATTGGTGTGAATGTTGCTTTGACAACTCCAAGAAAAAGGCAGCGAATAATTTGGACCCCTGTATGTAGTTCCACCTAACAAAAACAAAAACAAGAAAACACATTTTCACTCACATGAGAAGGAAAGTATTCAGCCATGTCCACAGAAAAGTTGTATGTGTTATAAATCCAATTGATCTGAAGTACTTAATGTGCTTCTGAGATTCTAGGATCAAGTCACTGGGAAAATCCAAAAAAAAAAAAAAAAAAGACTTTGTTATTAAGAAGACATACAGATCTGGGCGTGGTGGCGCATGCCTTTAATCCCAGCACTCTAGAGGCAGAGGCAGGTGGATCACTGTGAGTTCAAGGCTAGCCTGGTCTACAAAGCCAGTCCAAGACAGCCAAGATAACATAGAGAAACTCTTGTCTCAAAAAAACAAAACAAACAAGATATCCAGATGTGGTTTCAAATGACCTAATCCCAGCATTGGGAAAACAGTGGCAAAAGGATCATTGCAGCCTCAAAGCCAGAGATATCCCCAGGCCAGCCAGAGGTCCAGAGTGAGATGCCTCGATCAGGACAGCAATCAGAAGGAGGAAGAGGAGGAAGAGGGAGGGGGAAATGTCGGGGGAGGGAGAGAAAAAGGAGGAGGAAGATAAGGAAGAGGAGACAATCCTGGACTCAACCCCAAAGGCTCACTCTCTGTGTGCTTTGCTGTGCTCCTGCCTTACCCTCCTTGGGTCCTAGGATTCCTGCCCCATCTGGCTTTCTTTGGTTTCTCACGATTGACATGACAGAGATTGGAGACTCAAACGTTCCTGCTTGTCGCTGGTTTGGAGGCTTATATAATCTGTGGATATGTTCATGTCAAGCTGGTGAACTTGCAGGGGAAGAAGCAGCAGAGCCCCTTTCTGGCCTCCATCAGGACCATCTCCTGCTCCTCATCACTTCTTCTCTCTCCTCAGCTCTAGCCCTGCCTTATGAAGACACACAAGGAAGGTGGTGGTCTTGGACCAGGCTTAACTTAAGGATTTGGGAGATAAGTGTCGAGGAATGTCTTGAGTGGATGTAACAACTGTCAATAAAGCACTGTTTAGCCAATCAGCTGGGCAGAATGACAGGAAGTGGAAAGTGGGACTTCCTGGAGAGGGAGGCAGAGCCAAGAATTGACAGTTGACAAGGAGAGAGGAAGTTGACAGGGAAGGAGGAAGAAGCCTCCGAGGATCAGATTGGCAAGTGCTTGGGATATATGTATGTTCTGAGGTTTAGAGTAGTTTGTTTTACTTTATAAGTAGATTAGAATCAGTTTAGATTCTTCCCAGCATAGTGCTTGCAGCTTTAAAGTATGTTTCAGACTCTGCCTCGGTTATTGGCTTCCTAAGTCGAACCGATACAATGTATTGTAACAATATGCAACAGGTCTTTACGCCACCAGGTCTGTTTTTGCCCAGGTTCACACAAGGCTAGGGCATAGGGTGGCATCGCGCCCTCCACCTTCACAGGGTCAGCTCACCTGTTCATCTTCTCGTTCTGAGAGTGCTCTCCATCATCCACGGACCCCAGCGGGAGCATCATCACACTCTTTTGTGTGATATCCTGGAATATTTTAGCAATTGGAATGGTTGACCCATCCTGGATCATATCAGGATCGACTCCAAACACTGAAACACAGGGAAGGAATGCACTAGAATAAATCATGACAGGACTACAAGTAGAGTAATGTGTGCTTTTCCTTATTCCTTTGGAGTCTTGTCATGTAGCCCAAGGTGCCATGGAATTCACTATACAGCCTTGGCTTCTGTCAAACGAAAAATCTCTTGCCTCCCAGGTGCTAGACTTAAAAATGTATGTAAGAAGCCAAGGGTATTGTCACTTGCCTGTAATCCCAGCAGAAGTAGGCACATCACTGTGAGTTTGAGGCTACCCTGGTCTACAAAGCAAGTCCAGGATAGCCAAGGCTACACAGAGAAACCTTGTCTCAAAGGGGAAAAAAGGATGTGAACATACTTGGATTAAAATTTTAATTTTGAATCAAGGTGAAAAAAAATAGACTTTAGAGAAATTGTACTAACCCTACTTTCTTCCTATAAATATCTAATGTAACTATTATGCAACAACCAGGAATCTAAAACTAAGAGACATTGGTACATATTTCCTTTTCTCTTTTTCTTTGATTTTTTTCTTGTTTGGTTTTTCGAGATAGGGTGTCTCTCTGTAGCCTTGGCTGTCTTGGAACTAGCTCTGTAGACCAGGCTGGACTTGAACTCACAGAGATCCATCTGCCTCTGTTTCTGGAGTGCAGGGATTAAAAGAGTGAACCAGAACTGCCTGGTTTAACAGAGATACATTTTATCTACTAATGTTGTAAGAATTTTCCTGGGAAAAAATGAACAAACATTTATTTACTCCAGCCAAGGCACCAACACAACAAAGAAAAACAGTCTCACTCAAGTCCAGCTTTGTGTCCCAATGAGTTCAATTGGTATTAGATACAAGAGCAGAGGCAACTTGCAGGTAGCTACACACACACACACACACACACACACACACACACACACACACACACACACACAAGTCTCCTTACACCAGGAATTGTTAACCATTATATCTACTCACGGCCTCCTGCATCCACTGTGAAGATCTTCTTGTGGCCTTCTGCTGCAATTCCTCCTTTTACAAAGAGATGTTATTCTCCCTAACACAGAAAGGGCCTTCTGCTAGTGGTTATAGATGCTCTGACTTCAAGAGAGAAACTACTGTGTCCGGCATAGGGGGCAAAGTCCCCTAACAAATAACGGCACTCCAGACTTTAGTAATAATGTATTCATCTTTCCATCTTTCTTCCCCACCTCCCCTCTGAGACAGGGTTTCTCTGTGTATCCCTGGCAGTTCTGGAACTTGCTTTGTAGACCAGGCTGGCCTCGAACTCACAGAGCTCCATCTGCCTCTGCCTCTGCCTCTGCCTCCAGAGTGCTGCGATTACAGGTGTGCACCACCATGCCCAGCCTTTCTCCTTTCCTTTCTTCTGTTCTTGGATCTGATTGAGACCCCACCCAGTCTCGTATTGTTGCTTCTCCTTAATCCCTTCTATTCCTCGGGATCTTCTTGTCCTCGACACCCCTGCCCCTCCTACAGGGGACCACTCAGCTGCTTCACAAAGTGTCCTCATGTCGATGTGGTGTCACAGTCTCCCATAGTTGGAAAATGTTGTGCGTATTTTGCAAAGATTCAAAAGGATATGTGCACATCTCTGTTCTGGTTTCACTTCTGTTGTGATAAAGCCCTTGACAGTGACAATTTAAGGGAGACA